>NW_026849147.1:0-87143 GCF_030867785.1 Colletotrichum acutatum
ACGCTGCCCACGACAGAAATATCACCAGACCACCACAGACAGGAGTTGGTAGACTGGGTCAAATCTCTTCCTCCTCACCTGCAACTGCCCATCGGCTCAGCCCGCACTCAGAACTTTGATAAAGATGTGCATCAGTTACACCTTCCATATCTCACCACCATCATTGTCCTTCACCTCAAACGCTCAGCCAACACTCTGCCAGAAGCACTTCCTCCGGCCATACTAGCAGCATCATGTATTGCCAGAATATTGCGCGATATCTTATCTCGAGGCAACACTCGCTTTTTGATGGCAATCACCTGCTGGTACACTGGAACGGCGTTCATACCACTACTTCAGGCCTGTCAAATCCCGCACCTAGCCAAAGATGCTAATGACTGTCTTGACATCCTTGTGAGGGCAGCAGACCAGCTTCAGATCATGTGGGGTTCCGCCAACGTCATCAGGCAAGGCTTCTCACGTCTGAGAGGTACCAACTCAGGTGCGATACGAGTTACAAGGCCGGAGGCAGAGAACATTGAGCCCATCCATGATCAGACTGGTGTTGCCATGCCTGATCCACCAAATGTCGAAGCAGTGACATTGGACAGAGGGGGTTTCGATGACTTTGACTGGACTGCCCTTTTTCCATTCGCTACACAACACACTGGAGGAATCGCTGACAGTCTGTTGACTGGTCGGGCCCATGGCACAGCAACAAGGGGCTTCCCGTCTCCGGATAATGCGCTATTCCATGAGACACTCCTTAATCAGTTTGAGGATTTATTTGAACCTTTCGTAGATTACCGTCTGGACTTCATGGTGCCTGGGTGAATGCCCCGAAGGCGGGTCCATGTAGGCTTTGCACATAATGACTAGAGTAGGCTAGGGTAGTAGTAGTCTGACAATAGAAGTGAATCAATACTGCCAGCGCATCATACTGAACGATGAAACACTCTGTTACTGAAAATAGTAGTACTAGTCTAACGATTCGGCCTCGAGCTGGGCTCAAACCTTGCCCAAAACCTCGGCTTTCTCTACATACCAAGACAAGTCGCTCTTTGAATCCATTTCCCATTCTGTAAACCCGTTGCCCATGAACCTAAAAGGATTTGATGTACGATAGCAAATGTTGAAATCTTCACCGCGGATGTTGCTTAGCATCCGGTTGAAAAGGTGAGCACTGCCACCGAACAGAGCTGTAACCCTGCCATCGACACGGTTCCTCTTGTACCAACTCTTGCAGCCACCGCTCCATACGAGTGTCTTGTGTACTTGGTCGCTGTACTTGATAAATGCATCCACGACCTCTTGCTTTGGTTCAACATATTTGATGTCCTCTGTAGCCATTTTCTTCACCCACTTCACAAAGTAGTCTCCTGTCCAGTTCAGAGACTCCACTAAGGACCCATGACCACCTAGGCAGTTGGGTCCCATCATCATGAAGTAGTTGGGATAGTCTGGGACAGCAACTGAGACATAGGAGTCAGGGTCCTCAGCCCATCTTGTGGCAAGGTCGATGTTCCCCTTTCCGACAATTGGATATCTTGGACGATGGGAAACGTCAAATCCCGTCGCACAGACAACTAAAGACATGTCAGATACGCCGCAAACCAGACACTTCAGGTCATACATAGTAGATGACTTTTTACTTACTGACGTCACAATCATAGAACTTGCCATCGGCTGTGTGAACACCATTTTTCGAAACGCTGGTGATGGCACTGTTGGTGATGTTGCAGTTTGGTCGCAAGAATGACTCGAGGTAGCCAGGCCCAGGCGTGATGCGCCGGCACCCCAACTCCCACTTTGGAATAAGCTTCTCACACAGCTCGGGGTCATGGCCTAGCTTTTCTGCCATCTGCGCTGCTGCCAATCTCATGCCCTCTTTGTTGTTCTCGCCCTTCCTGAAGATGTAGAAGGACTTGTTGGTGCGTGAAATGATTCCCTTCCTGTGCTCGAGATGGTACTCGGGATCATGAAACCTCTTCCTCTCCTCGTCAGTGTATCGTGGGTTGGGGTCCGGGTCGTCCCTTCCAAGGTGCTTGGATGGAGGCGCGCGATAGTACACCCAAGCAGGTCCTCTGATGAAGTTCAGAACGTCGGTGCCAGGTAGCTTGGCCATTTGAGGAACGATCTGAATGCCAGAAGAGCCGTTTCCAATGACAGCAATCCGTTTGTTGGAGTAGTCAAAATCGTGATCCCAGCGAGCGGAGTGAGTGATGTGGCCCTCAAAATCTCGTAGACCCGGGACATCTGGCCAGGATTCGTGAACAAGTACACCTTGTGCAGAGATCAGGACGTGACAGAATTCATCACGCTGTTCGCCCTGGTGTTCTACCGTAACTTTCCACTGGCCAAGCTCTTCCTGCCATACAGCGCCAGCAACCTTGGTGTTCAACTGAAGATCACGATCAAGATTCCACTTCTTGACTGTGTCTTTCATGTATTGGAGGATTTCAGCTCCACTGGCATAAAAACGACTCCAGTTCGGGTTGGGGTCAAATGGAAATGCCTAAAGACATGATTAGCCCACTCAGGCTCCATTGGATGCTTGACGCAGGGCACTCACGTAAATGTGCGCTGGAACATCGCACTGCACGCCGGGATAGTTGTTGACTAGCCAGGTACCGCCGACCTCGCTATGCGCCTCAAAAATTGTGTGCTCAACGATATCTCGCATCTCTGGAAATCTGTGCTGGAACTTATGGGCCATGAGCAGTCCAGAGAAGCCAGCACCAATGGTGAATACTTTGATCTTCCGAGGGGAGTAGGCGAATTTGGTGTCGAGCTTGAAAGGATCGTCGCAAACGCCATTTTGATTGCTTACTGAAGGTTGTTGCGGAAATTTCGTATTGCCCTGGACAACCTCCGGTAGTTCTGGTGCCGGCATTCGTGGCACATCATTAGGAACGCGGGACGTTGCAACTGGGCCAGGGTCGACCGGTGCGGTGGCCGGTGCTTCAACGGAAGCAGTCATTTTGATAAGAGGATAATGTTGAAAGATGCTGTAAGGCTCCAAGGGGACGCGAAAGTAAGGTTGACCAAGGCGGTTTTGAGGAACAGGAGCACACGATGTCAAGTGGTTGAGCAGTAGGGTGAAGTCTCGGATGAACAATCCTTTTCTTCGTCTTTATGGTTGAGAGATGTTGTTTAGAGACACACGCTCCGCTCTACTGATCATAGCCCAGTCCGCACTATCTTTATTGGACCCGGCACATACTATGGCAATTCCAACGGAGAATGGCCTCATCGGATTAACATGATTCTCAGCTAAACAATTGTGCCAGTCACGCTATGGACTCATTAGGCCTAACCGTCCTCATTGGGTTGCCGTGTCTGAGTTGCCGAAGCCTACACACCAAATCAACCATCTTGAGTTGCCATCGGCTATCCCAAAACGGTTTCCCAGCGGGGGGAGGGGGAAAGGGGGGGGGGCTGGGGTAATGGCCGGGAGCTTGGGGACGTTCACGGGTCTAATCCTGACTCCAATTTTCCCCTCCCTCCTGTCTCGGCCCCGGTTGTGCAGAGCCGAGAACATCAAGTAACATCGAGAGGTACATTTGAAAGAGACATGAGGTCGATTAAGAGCTCGAGCCTCTGCACATCATTAAAATATTCGAACGTTCGAAGTACATCCGACTCTCAAGACTAAACGTTCAAACTCTACTCATCTTTCCCTCACTAGTTTCTTCCCTGACGAGCAGATCTAAGCTCTTAGATCAAGACGCCGCAGCCATGCCTCTCCCACAGTACACATGCAACGGTCCAATAGACCATACTATCATCCCTGATCGCAATAATGTCAGGGGGAAATCAGTCATTATCACAGGTGGTGCCAATGGCATGGGCGAGACATGTGTGCGAGCCTTCGTCGCAACTGGTGCTTTTGTTACGTTCGGCGATGTCAATGCCAGGGGCAAAGACATCGAGAAAGAGCTGAATGCAAACGGCGTATGTTGTACGTTTGTGGAGTGCGATATCAGGGACTGGGATCAGCAGAAGGCAATGTTCGAGACAGCCAAAAGCCAAAGTCCTTCCAAAAGCGTAGACATCGTCATCGCAAACGCTGGCATTAGTCGAAGTTCGGGAGACAGCCTATGGAATCTGGATGATCCAAATGGAGAGCCGGTCAAGCCTAATCTCAACATCGTCGATGTCAACCTCAAGGGGTCCTTCTACACATGGAAACTTGCAGTGCACTACTTCAGACAACAGCCAGAAACCGACGACAGGGACAGATGCTTCATCATCACAGGAAGCATGGTTGGATGGATTGACTCCCCCGGCAATTGGGAATACACCTCCACCAAGTACGGTCTCCATGGGTTCATGAGAACTGCCAGACGCTCTAGTTGGGAGCAAGGCATCCGGATCATCTACGTAGCTCCGTGCTGGATCAAGAGTGCGATTCGTACTGCCGAGTATGAAAAATGGTTGATCGACCACGGGGTCGAATTTGGGGAGCAAGAGGATGTTGCCAACTGCATGATGAGAGTCGCTTGCGACAAATCTATCAATGGTCAGTCTCAGAAACCAAACTATTTACGAGTATATCCTCTAACAAGATCTATTTTACAGGACGCTCGTTAATGATTACACCAAGAACTGTTGCGAAAGAAGGCTACATGGATATTGATCGAGACGACTACAAGGATGTTCCAGAAGACCAATACCTAGACAAGGTGCAGAAGGCTCAACTTGTCATAATCGAGGACAAATGGAGAGACGATTACAAGGTTAGAGTGTACAAAGATTAATATAGAACCAGCGGATCGTCTTCGAAGCACTATTTCCCATCTTCTTCGCAAGCAAGTTGTTCAACTATCGGCCAAGCTACCGGGGCTTAATGACGCCAGTAGAAAGACATCTAGACTGAGAGGCCTTTATAATTCCTTTGTGCGGCTCGAGCTTATTACTTCCGACCGATGTGTACATAAATAATCATCTTCTTGACAGTGATTCTGATTCTAACTCAGCTGGTGGTGATTCGGATGCCAGCTCAATCGGGTTTGGCTTGACTGGGAGCTCGTAAGGGTACTGGGGTTGAGTCGATGAAGCCGGCCAATTTTTGGCGCTTTCCTTCCCCAGTCTTGCCTCAAACTTCGCTGTTTCTGTGTTCCTCTTCTTTTTCTTGTACCAAAAGAACGCAGCCACGATGCCAACTATCGCCAGACCGACACCTCCACCCACAGCGCCACCGATGATCCCATTTCGATTGTCCCAAGTTGAGTTGGTGTTGCTTGTTGTGGATTCGAGAGGAGTCGATGAGGTGATCAGAGATGTTGAGCTTGCATCGGCAGAAAGAGACGCAGAGGCGATCGCAGAAGAGATCGCGGATGGGGTCCCAAGTGTCGCCAGAGAGGTTGTGAGGGCAATCGTGCTGGACGAAGAAGCGGCAGAAGAGGTGATAATTTTGCCATCGACGATATACACTCCTCTCCCAGCCATGCAGCAGATTGAGGCATTCTGGCCCTCGCCGCAGCAATAGCTACCATCGCTACGTTTGGTAATAACGACATCCATTCCACTTCCTGGTATACCGTCATCTGATTCTTGGCTGTTGTCAGCACTCACACCGTTCTCACTAGTCAATCGCTTTTTCAGACAGCCAGTGTATGACAATTGAAATTTCATGTAACTATGATTGGTTTTCTCAAGAAAGGAAGCTTACCGTAATCATCCGTGACACACAATTTCAAGCATTTGGGTGATTCCCAGGTAGGGTCTGTACAGCTTTCCCGCCAGAGCTGCTTGTGCTCCTCGTTCCAACACAGGCCATCCGCCTGACACTTGTCTCCTGCGATATTGCAACACATGCCATGTCCAGAACTTTCGCAAGACGCATATTTTTGAATGTTGGCATTGGTCAAATCATGTCTGTTGGTACCGTTGGGCACGAAACATGCCCCTTGGCCGGCAACGGTCCCGATTAGAGTCGTGAGAATAGCTGCGAGGACATGAAGCATGGTGACTGAAACTAGGGCGTATGATAACCTCTTGTGTGTACTGAGAGTATGGAAAAAGAGTGAAAAAAACGGAGGGGAATGGAAATCCAAGGCCGGAGTTGGAGACCCATATCGCCGTATGTAGCTATGCGGCGTGGAGTGGCTGTGAGATGCACATCTGACTCCACGAGTAGGATGCAATTACCTTCAGCTTCATGCCGCAACAAGGTAGTTGTTGGGACGCCGAATCAGGAAGACTTTTCTGAATTTCTTCTCCACTGTGTAGAAATCCTTATTTCTTGGCGCCTATTTCTTATTTGCTGTTGACCCTTGGTAGTTGGTTTGTTTGCTCGTTGGTTGTGAATATATTAATACCTGACACCACAATTTTTCCAAATCAGGCTCTTGGTCCAGCGCGAACCCCTTGCAAATTTGTGTACTGTGCTGACTGCCAAGAGCTGGATATTCTTGTTTGAGTAGGAAAAGCCGCGTGCTCCAGCCTGAAATGGAAAACGTTCAAGTAAACAATTGTGTCTCACTGAGTGTCTTCTAGAGGATCAAGAAAGTTGACGTAAATTTATGACGGATGCATGCGGGCCGTCCCTTAGAAGTTACCCATCCGGCATCTGACCTATCATGTACACTTAAGCGGCAATGTCCACACTTCAGAGTGGCAACGGATACTTAGAATGAGGTAACTGGGTAATGATAAGCATGTCTTGACTGGTGCCTATTAACCTGGGGACTTGTCAATTGCCAGCAGTAGACTATCAGCCGGGCCAGAGCACTATTGGCTGCATCATTAGCAGCTCGACGGGTTCAGCAACTCAGTGGACTCTGCACAGGTAGAAGGCCACATCTAAATATAACGTTTATTTGAAATTTCGGCGTAGGACAGCGACGATAGTTCGTTGGTGGTTCTTGGGATGTTGGACAACCGGGAAAGGCGTAAAAAATGGCCAGACTTGCTTCTTGAATGATTGCACAGGCGAACCCCGGAGGTTCTGACATGAGACTGTGCCAGCACAAATCAATCAAGCAGTCATTTGAATTAATACCCCCGCACTCAACCAGCAAGTGCCCTGTCCCAGAGGGCCTGCGAGATGGGACGAATGAAAGCTGTCTTAGCGGATATGACTGGTCAGGATTCCGCGTCGGCTATCCGAATTCCAACACTGCATTGTGTATCACCCGTGTTTGTCAGGTCACTGATGACGGTGGAATTTGAAACTAGTGGAACCTGAGGAAAAAACTCAACAAGCGTTGATAGAATATAATTGTTGGCTTAAGTTCTTAGTAGACACTCAAGGCAGAACGTCCTACAAGATTCGCCTCACGAGTCATGAAGGTGGCATATGATCTCTGAACAGGAAGATGCTCGAGGCGTCGCTGTCCTAGTTTCGATTTTGTGGTAGGAAGATGGTCAGTCTTGTTGATGGTATGAATTCTACCATATTGAATCACGTTAATTATAGCACTGTTTACTAACAGCTTTCTTCGCAGTCGTTGATGCACGTGTGCATCTAGGTAGCGGATCGTGCATAGCCGCAGTCATAGCCTGGCGTCGGCGGTAAGACTTGAGCGGCAGGCAATTGCCCAGAATGCAGCGTGTTCGTCTAAGAAAGACCCAATTGACGTTACTAGAATTGACTCGAGATTGCCGATATTGTTTTTCGGTCAAGGTTGGTCCGAATCCAGAGCCACACTCGAGATTGAACTTCCATGTCGAAGCCACCAACTGGCTGGAGGCTTGGACCCATGTTCTTTCCCTCATCCCTTCTACAGTGGGCCGTTCCCGGTGGGACACAAGGTAGTGGCGGGGCATCACGATTAATTTTAAGTCATCTTCAAAAAGTCACCTGTCATGGACCGGGCATCACGACTCACTCACTACAGGTAAGTTGGGTAAGGAGAATGCTACTTGATCGCTGATAAAATTCACCTAAATTGCAGACGCCAAACCAAGACTGGCGCCTCTACTCTGGAGGTTTTGCACAAGGCTATGATACATTCCCCTTCTGTCTTCCAGTTTTCTACCGGCAGGTGGATACAACCGAATTGCTTGAGAACCTTGAGATATCACGCGATTCTTTACTTCCTTCAGATGTCCCAAGCATTCAATCTAGGTCATTCTATCAGGTAGTTGAAGTTGAAAGAATCAGGCAAATCAAACTGAAGAACAGAATCTTGATGGCTTCACCCGAACCGGTTCGGTGCTGCCGAGGAGACACCAAAAATATGTCGGCGGTGCCGGATTGCCGGCCCACCTTGGCGCCGCGTCAAGGTGCCGTTCGGGCCGGCCCCACCGAGGCACCAGCCACGCGTCGACCGCGAGCCAAGTTGGACCATGAAGTCACCGTGGAGCTAAGCGTAGCACCAGACGGCACTTCTGCCGTTCACTGGCTTGGGACATGACTTACTGATTGCAAATTTGGGGCTACGGGACCGGTGAGAACCTTGCTCCTCGAGCTACCAAACAACGACTTTTCTTGGAATGCGCCACACCAAGCTCCCCTGCTGACGTGTTTTGACCACCATAGCGCTCTCAGCCATGTTCATGACGTGACACTATTTGACATGGCCAGGAACTGGGACAAGCCAAGTATGTCGTGTGCCCAGGAGTCATAATAAATAGGATTGATATAAGGCTGCCCAGGCGGCTCGTTTCTCCCATCGTGATGGAATACCAAGTACACCCAACCCAAAATCCTTCTCTACGCAGACGATCTACACAGACTCTCCAGTTGTCAGCCAATTCGCCCACACAACCTATCTGCAGAGTTCAAGACGACTCAACAATTCTACTATCTATCCCGCATCCGCCTACCTGAACAATGGTTGGTCTCCCTTAAAGTCCAGTTCTTGATGGCAAAACAGTTGTTAACTAAGAAACCAGGCTGGACGCGGAAGACGCCTTGCCACTGGCGCCATCATCGGCATTGCTATTGCCGGCTTCATCTTCATTGCTTTCTGGGTTCTATGCTGCTACTGCTGCTGCTTCCGAAACAAACGTAAGCAGCGCGGTCGTCAGCCTCATCCAGTCGGCGGCGGAGGTGGAGGCATGTTCTCTCGCTTCGGTCGCCAGCGCCGCGGCGGCCCGGCAATGATGGAGTCCGGCTACGGACACGGGCCCGGTCACGCACATGGTCATCACGGTCACCACGGCGTTGCTAGACCAGCACCAACACATGGTTACAGATAAAGGGCAGAAGACCGCGGATGGACGTCAAACAACATGGAGCACCATCACTTAGAACGAGAATGGGAAGGTCGGTCGTTAGCTACGAGGCGGGCATGGCGTTAGGAACCATGATTGTGTACAAGTATACCCAATGTGCGAAGGATCGGCTCGTTTTTGTTTTCGATAAAGCGTCAAACTGGATCTAAAGTCAGACCAGTGCGCTGAATGTTACATTAAGTACTATCTGTGTCCGGGTATTATGGGAGTGTTTGTGTGCCTGTGTGAGTGAGATCTATTGACAAAGATCAAATGTGCTCGCTTCCGTGCTCCTCGCGTTTCTGCTCAACCGCCTCAACTCTGCGCTCAAGGTCGTGGGACTCAACAGTCGACATGTCCAAGGTCGGGATGAAGAGAGGAGCCTCAGTGAAGAGATATCTCATCTCTTCCAGGGGACGCTTAGCAGTCTCGGGGAGGAACGCCCAGAAGAAGAGGGCGTTGGTAAAGTTGCACACCTGAGTAATCCGTATTAGACACTATCATTTGTTGGACCTTGCGCCAGCCTTTGTGGTAACTTACAATGAACAGAATGTACCAGCGCCAGCCAATGCCGTGCTTGTCATCGAGAGCCACAGAGGTGGTCTGGCCGATGAGAGTGTTGAAGGCGTATGAAGTCATGGTAGCGATGGAGACACCCTTGGAACGAGTCTTCATATCAAAGATTTCGGCAGGGATAATCCACGACAGAGGACCGCAGGTAGCGCTGAAGCTGAAGTTGTAGAGCCACGTCATGGCAATGAAGCCCCAGGCGGTGGCTCCGCTAGCATGAGGAGAGCCAGGAGGGAACTTGGCCAGAAGGATGGTGGCAATGATGAAGGTAACGCAGTTGCCAAGGTTACCGAAGATCAAGGGCCAGCGGCGACCAGTCTTGTCGATGAGCATCATGCAGAGGAACTGAGCGACGAGGGCAATGACGGAGGAGATGGCCTGGTAGCGGAGGGTCTCGTCACCAGCGATGCCAATCTTCTCGTAGATTGCGACAGAGTAGTACTGGATGGCACTGACACCGGTCATCTGAATGGAGGCCTGGAGAGCGCAAGCGAGAAAGAGACGACGGAAGCAAGACTTGTCGGTGAAGAGCTCCTTGTAAGACTTTGCGGAGCCCTCGTGCTCAGCGGCGATGGAATCTTGGATCTGGTCGAACTCGGCGCGGACCCAGGCATCGTTGATGTCGCCGTGAGCGTGGAGCTTGGCCAAAGTGGCAAGACCCTCGTCAAGACGGCCATGGTCGATGAGCCAACGAGGAGACTCGGGGAACAGGAGAATAAGCAGAGCCAATATGCCACCAGGAATACACTGGATACCCAAACTGACGCGCCATTGGTTGTTGTCGTTCTCGGCAAACCCAATGTATGTTCCGTAGGAGATCCAAGCAGCAGCCAAAGCACCGACACCGAGCATGAATTGTTGCAGAGCAGTGACTCGTCCACGAATGCTAGGGTGGCAGAGTTCGGCCTGGTACATGGGAATGATCATCGTCAACATACCGACGCTGCGAGTAATTCGGTCAGTACATGTATTGTCCCATCACGTTGGCAGATTTGGGTTGAGGGATTGACGTACCCGATACCGGCGAGGGCACGACCAGCGTAGAGGAAAGCGAGAGACTGGGCAGCGGCCTGAAGAGCACCACCGAGAACGAAGATGGAGGCACCGATGAGAATGGTCTTCTTACGGCCAAGTCTGTCACCGGTGGGACCGGCAAGACCAGCGCCGATGAAGCCACCTCCAGTGAAGACGGAGACGACAGCGCCACTGGGAAGGCGAAGGAGTTAGTCACGATGCTTCTGGATTCGTAGAGATTGATGGTTGACCAGGAACTCCAGTCGGTAGGAGCTCGGAGGTAGGCGGTGACTTACATCTCATTCGGGTCTTCGCCAAACTTGGTCTTGAAGGAAGCCGAGGCAATGGCAGAGGCAATGACACCCAAATCATAACCGTAGTTGAAGGAACCGAGTGAGGCGAAGACGCTCACAAGGAATTGGTACCACTTGGGAGGGAGCGCCATGATGGGCTTGGTTTGGGGGAGGGGGGGGTTGGTGAAGGACTCTCAAGCACGTGTTGAGTAAGTAGGTAGTCGTCGCGGGCTTGTCAGGAAGTAGGCAAAGTCCAAGCCTGGGCTGCGGAATCTAACGATTCGAGGGTTCAGGGTCAAACCGACTCGTCGAGCTGCAATGGAACGGTCTCGCGTGTTGCATCAGCACGAAGGGATCGTCGCGTCTTTATAGAATGTTTGACAGACCCCATGTTTCCCCGTATCCACTTTGGCCCGAATGTCGCATCGGATGTGAGCGTGGGAGCATCGAAGAGATCAAGCAGGTCTGTCTCCCACACACTCTCTCGTGCTCTCCCAGAAGCGTGGGCTGGTTTGGATACAACAGGCTAGCGCAGGCCAATCGTCAAGTAATGTTGCCGTGGTGCGTTCGGTTGGTGGTAAAGTTACCGGGGGATATGCGAGAGTGGAGAGGCATTCGAATCCCTGGCTTGCCATTTCCGGGGCCACTCAGCCCGTTGAAAGACGGCATCGGTGACGGTTGCCCCGGCCCCAGACTACCCCCTTGCCCCAGGTTACGCTGGGATGCGGAGATGTCGCGCTAGTTTGCTAGGTGTTGGTGAAAGCTGGAGGTGTTTGTGTGGTGTGTGTGTGTGCCAGGAACTGCGCGTGTCAAAGACGAGGTATTGGTAGGCACTGAGGCAGAGGTAGCGAAGTTGAGGTCGACTTGGAGAAGCGCCCGTTAAGGTTCACGGCCAGGACCTTCTCCAATCTCCATATTTTTGAGCAACGTGGGCACGCGGGGAAAGTTGCCAGGGTTGGGAGTTTCAAGGCGGAGTTTGCGGGTGTGTTGTGTGTGTGTGTGTGTGGGTGTGTGGAAGCCTGTGGGTGTTCGGCGCATCAACACCGACCAGCGACACGGCAATGAATAGAGACGTCAAGGGCGTGCGTGCCGCGCCATTCCATGATGCTTAAGTTGTTGGCTGCTGTCTTTTGGCGATCCGAGCTGCTGGAACTGGCGGCGAGGAAGGACGACCCATGTTGGCAATAATCAGTCACATGGCAACTCGGGCACTGTTGTCTGAAAGTTGGATAGCCCTGTCCAGACTGACTCCAGAGCGCAAGTGAAGCCTCTGAACTTCCCTTTCAACCGCGTGGGAAGAATGATTCATGAAACTCGTTCGGCCGTCTTGTTTCCCGTAGAAATATCGGCAAGAGGGGGAAAGTGGCTGGACGCTCTCTAACATTGGCCACATTGGCGTGTCATTGTCCACCGAAGCTCCAGTCGGCAACGCGCTTCGTGAAAGATGTCAATTGCGCTTCATCTCCGCCCTAGGTAGCATGATTTTGCAATCCTCTATCCTCCTAGTTTCTACTTTATTTCTCCAGCATGGGTATCCATTCCATCTTGGCCTTTTCCTCTAATTCCGTCATGACCCGTCTGCTCCAATATTGTTAGCCGGGCAACTTTTCTCCATCATGAAGGTACCCCCGTACCTTGCGATATGGCTGGAGTACGTACTCTCGGATGTAAACAGAGAGGTATACGTACCTGGTAGGCAACGATACGTATCCAGAAAAGACTATCATGATTGGATCATCAGACACAATCGCCCCGCTTATCCCAGCCAATCTCGTCACTGGCAAGACTGGCACAAGATTGGAGGAGAATCAAGCTTTAGCGTCTGGCCTATGCGCTCCAATGAGAATCGATGCCGGAGAAGAAAAGCCCCACATTGGCCGTGGATGGTCCCGCTATTTCCTTTCCTCACCTTCCATCCTCTTAGGTACGTACCTTGACAACTTCACCTCGGGACTTAAGTTGGCTTTCCAAAAGCAAAAGAAATGGCTGGAAAATGTTCCGCATTCTCTCGGTTCTCTCCGCAAACTCGCTCGGGTCACTCCAGCCCTTAGGTTCCTAGACATTTTTCTGAGTCTTCTCTTTGATGTTCCTTGTTCATTCTTGCTCGGGCCCGTCTCGACCGTCTTCGCGCTTCGTAGTTCGGTCTGCTTTCCCGTCCTTCGGCAGCCGGCCCAACCAGCAGTCATGTACTCCTCGTTGCTCTCCGGCTTCGCTTCAGCCTTGATGTACTTGTCAGCCGCTTGTCCTTGCTAATGTACGAATATCGGGTACAAGTAGGCGATAATCTTCGCATCTGATAATCTTGGCAGCCCTTCGTACGCGCCTCCATCACCATATTCCAAGTCCAAACCCATTGTCCGTCACCCTGGCTGTTACCTGCGTGCCAAGCTGTTAGTCAGGCCTGAAATGGGTTCTGGCCTGACTGTGACAACCAATGTCTAAGCAAAAGTACGGATAGAGGCAACCCACCTGGAAATGGTCTCCATCCTCAAACCTCGGCTATCATCCGTCCTGATCCATGCTAAGGAAATGGGTAGGTGAAAGTCCATGTCGAAAGAGACAACAGAGACCTCTGCATGAAAGCCCCCTCACTCACGCCTCGATGTGTGCCCGTACGTTGTACATGTAGATATCGTATGCTTCCCCAAGAACCAACCACATACACATGATACCAGCATCAGCAACATCAGCGACACGCAGCCCCAATCAACAAAAGGGCCGGCTCGTGATTCCCCGTCCATCAATATCTCCAACTTTTTCCCCATTATCCCCAAGAGACCCTGTTCCAACCCCACCACCCCATCCTAAGCTAGCATCCCCTCCCATCCATATCTCTCATCCCTCAGCAGACCATCCCACACAGTCATGCCGTATGCCCAATCCTGTGTCACTCGGAGCCGACTACCCCACCCCGATGCCCCGGCACCCGCATTATCGTCGACTTTCTCCGCATGGTATCCTCTATGATTCGTGCGCCTGTTCCACCACCTGCCGAGCACCTCTCGCTTTTGGAGTCGAGACATGAGAGCCGCACTTTCTCTCCGCCCCAACATGTCTGATAACTGGTCAATAGCAGTGAGCGCCGCTGGTGTCAATAACTAAAGCGAATCGGGGGCCACCCACCCCTCCTCACATAGCCCCAGTCCCATGTCTTGGCCCGGGTATCCCATCTCTGTGATGGCGATTGTTACGGGAACTGATGCCCAAAACCGAGTAGTCAGGTCCCTGGTATGCAATCCCTCCTCTGCCGGCCCAATATCCTCCTTCATTGCCTTTCTGCCACTCTTCAGCCCGTCTCCGTTGTTTCACCGCTTGCCCCCGCCCCTGACGAGTTCAAATTCCGGCCTCAATCCCGTGCATTTGCGGCCACGGTAAACACGTCCTGTCCATTTTCCACCACTCATCGACTAGCTGTTCGTTTTGCATAAAATTTGCCAGCTACCGGTCGATCGGACCACCACCGCCGCACTCACGCTTGGACAGGCAGAGAGTGCTCTCACCACACCTTACCACACCACATAATCAGTTCCAGCCATGGCGACCTTCACCAAGATCACAGAGGATGCTCGCCCCAGCATCACGCTGAACCCCTCCCACGTCATCTCCAAAATCGATGACAACGTCTATGGTGGCTTCACAGAGTAAGCTCGTGCTGCGCCGCCGTCGCCGCTTGCCTCTCGCCCCAACCTAGGCCTCTCGCGTAAACATGGAAACGTACTAACACGCATCTCACAGGCACATGGGAAGATGTATTTATGGTGGCATCTACGACCCTGGCAACCCTCTTTCTGATGAGAATGGGTTCCGAAAGGACGTTATTGAGGCTTTCAAGGAACTCAACTGCCCCGTTGTGAGGTACCCAGGTGGTAACTTTGTTGCTACCTACCACTGGATTGACGGCGTCGGGCCCAAGGAAAACCGTCCCAAGAGGTATGCAGAAACTCCCAATTTGAAATTCCGGTCACCAGCATGAGAATCGAGACCCCTCGACGCCGAATCCTTCGGGAGTCTAGACCCCTGCGTAAGCGGCCCGCGTTTGGAGTGCAGCGAGTGGCTAACGTGCATCCACCATTTAGGCCTGAGCTGGCTTGGATCGGCGTTGAAAGCAATGAATTCGGAACAGACGAGTTCATGAAGTGGTGTGAGGTTGTTGGCGCTGAGCCTTACCTGGCCCTCAACTTTGGCACTGGCACGCTTGATGAGGGTAAGTTGATCTCCCAGCCCCTGAGTACCGGCCGTGACTCGGTCCTGCTAAGATCTGGTCGATGGGTATGATTGATTAATCCTGACGTGTTCAGCTCTTGCTTGGGTTGAGTACTGTAACTCGGACAAGGACACCTACTATGCCAACCTCCGCCGCAAGAACGGACGCGAGAAGCCTTACAACGTAAGTCAGACCTATTCAGAGACTGCCAATGCGTATGCACAGGGGCATTTCGCTCACCTTTCAATAATAACAGGTCAAATACTGGGCCCTGGGCAATGAGTGTTGGGGTCCCTGGCAGGTTATGCAAATGACCAAGGAGGACTACGCCAAGCAGGCTTACCAATGGGCCAAGGCGCTCAAGCTTCTCGATCCCTCTTTGGAACTGATCCTCTGTGGTGAGACTGGCTTCAGCAGCTGGGACACATATGTGATCAAGGAGTGCATCACATGGAGTTTGCATGGTCTTGGTGGCAGCACCACTGCGTCGTTGATCGACATGCACAGCATCCACCTTTACACTGCATCGGAAGACCATCTGAAGAATGCCACAGGTAAGTTATCTCCGCCTGCTTACTTCTCATATGGCTGTATGCCAGTCACAGGATGGACAACTGACATTGCCTCCCTTCCCCTGCACAGCACCCAGAGCCGCCGAGCGCGCCATTGAGATCACTGGCAGCCTTATCGATCTGGCCCGCATTGAGAACAAGGTGCCGCCCACATGCAAGAGACAAAAGATTTGCTTCGACGAGTGGAATGTTTGGGATCCCATCAGAGCACCTGGTGAAGAGGGTGCTGAGGAGGCGTAAGTCAACCCTTTCTCTGTTCCGACCTTTGCGATTCATGCCAGCAATGCTGACAGTGAGCCGCAGATACACTCTTTCTGACGCTCTGGCCGTCGGTGTTTGGCTCAACGTATTTGTCCGTCAGGCAAAGTACGTTGGCATGGCCAACATTGCTCAATCGGTCAACGTCATCTCCCCCTTGATGACCACGAAGGAAGGCATCACCAAGCAAACTACTTGGTGGCCTCTGTTGTTGTTCAGCAAGTATATGAGAGGATCTACTATCGCTACCCACGTTCGCGCTCCCGAGTATGAGGGCGCCACCGAGCCTGTCTGGATCCGCGGCGCCATCGAGACTCCTTACCTCGACGTCAGTGCCACCATCGACGACAACGGCTTTGTCAACTTGGCTGTCGTCAACGTCCATGAGACCAAGGGATTCTCCGTCGATCTCGAGGGTGTCAAGGAGGGTGCCGATGTTCAGGTTTACACCGTCACTGGCGAGAATGTAAAGGTCGTTAACACCGGCGACAAGAACCCTGTCGGTATTACTGAGAGCAAGTGGGATGGTAAGGGCCCGTATGAATTTGCAAAGGCCTCAGTCACCCTGTTGAGATGGAAGCACTAGGGGAGCTACCTTAAAGGAGACGGTCAGTGGGAAATGGGGCGTAGCTCCTCACATGATACCATTTGGGAGGGAACTTGCACATGATGAGATATGATACATCATCACAGCAGATTCGAGCCCGCAAGGGAGGTGGGCTGGCAGGTCCAGCATCACGAGGTACCCATGCATACTTCTGCGCTTATCTGTACATATCGGACCAAATAGACAGCTCCAATTGATGCAAAAGTGCCTCAACTTGAGGCAGCGCAGTGAGAAAGGCCTGCTCTAAGGTGAAGGTATTGTATTTTCTGCTCACAACAACTGTCTTTTAAGCGGATGTGCCTCTGTGTTCAAGACATACTCGTCAAGATTAACTAGGCTAGGAGGCGAGAAGATAAGATAGAAATACTTTAGCGTTTCCGCCATCCAGAAGCTCTGTAGTACCGTTAGTCTGCGTCCTGTACTTGTCTTTGGCTCCTCGCAGATGTTGTGACTTACTTCCATTGAATCAAGCTTCTTCGTTTCTCCTCTGACAGTGACGTCTTCAATAGCCGAGTTGGCAATCTCAGTCTCTGTCGCATTCACAATAGACTGAAACATCGTCCATGCTATTTCCTGGTACTCCGGGTTTCCAGTCATCCTATACATCAGGAAGATACTTTCAATCGCCTCGGGACGCAGAATGTAACGGGGGTCCCGCGCGTGTGAGAACCCCTTTTTCAAACCTGATGCGCCTTCGCGCTTCCACCGCCCCTCGTCCCATTTACAGCCATCCAGTGTCTCGCAAGGAACCATGCCAAAGATCTCCGGCATCAGACCTGTTGGAAATGAGTTGTACGCCCACCCGCAGCCGCGGGCCAGCCTTTCGGCGAGACCCATGTGCTCTTTGATACCGAAAAGCTTGCCGCCCAGCCCAAACATCCCGCCAACGAAGCACGACAAGTGCTGGCTCTCGGGGTTGCGCCGCACGTCGCCTTCGGCAAACGCTGTCCCAGAGAATAGGATATCCTCGTTGTCGGGGAGCATTGGACGGAATAGGAGGTACTGCTCAACAACGTGCATCGCATGGCGATACATCTTCTCGTAAGCCGGGTCCGTCCCTCCGAGCAAAGCATGCATCTTGGGCAAATACTCGTACAGAGAGTCGGCGAGTGCTCCCAATGTGAACTCGTTGTGTTGCAAAACACTCTCGTCCCGGAAGTTGATGAGCGCCGGCCACATACCCGGAAGTTGAGTCTCTCGCTGCGTGCTCTCGAGAAACAGCTTGACTCTCTCGATTGCGTCAAAGTACTTGTGGTCTCCGGTCACTTGCGAGAGTCTTGTGAATTCGAGCGATAGCGAACATGGCGATGCCGAAGGATCTGATGTACCAGCGACAAGTTTGCCCTCTTTTGCAAGCTGGAAATCCAACCAGAATGGAGGCATCCTATTCGGTGTATCAAAGGCCGCATACAGCATGTCGCCAAGCTCAATGGCTTTGAGCAACAGTACGGGTTCCCCGCTAAGGTCGTACGCGCTCAATAGTCCTCCGAGATGACGGATAGTAGTCTCAAAGACATTGACAGCCGTCTCCTTTGTATCATCCCAATCCATGGCTCCAATGACGGACAAGGCAGCGTCAAAGTCATCGCGCAAGTCCATTATCCACAAGGAGTCGAGCGCATCGACCAGAGTTGCCGCATAACCGCCAAAGGTGTCTTTCCCCTTGGCCGTAACCGGCGTTAACTCGTCAAAGCCCCACGCGTACTCCTTGTAACTGTTCCAGCTCTTGACAAAGACTTCGCGAACCGCTCTTCGTCGCGACTCAGATTTCGCATCATTCTTGCGCAGTTGCTTCGCGCCAAAGTTGAATTGGACTCGCGGGAGGGTCTTGGGCCGTTGTGTAGGCAGATGGTGCATTCGTGATGGTGATACAGGGTACTTGTGACGATGGTTGGCCCAGTCGAAGCTGCTCTTCACGAGGCGGATGTTGACATGCTCGCGGACAACAGGGGGCGGCTCGCTGCGGGAACGAAGGCTGTGGAAAGCAAACAAACCGAAAAGGATTACGGCGATGATTATGGCACGCCGTTGTCGTCGATTGGCCATGTTGTCATGTCGAAAGGGGGGTTGTCGACTATTCGTATAGTTGTTCAGGATGCTCCAAGGGAGCTTTGACTGGAAAGTTCGCGACGGGAAGCCATGGTATATGGCCACAGCTGTTCGATGTCGGCTTCAGACAAGGCATATAAACGAGGGGACATTGTGTCTCAGGAGCCGCCGCGTAGCGCGTTGAGCTGGGTCCCTTGAGACGAAAGTGGCCGTGGTGGCTCTCAAGGTTTAAGCGTTTTGGGCGCGGAATGCAACCAGCAGTGCGAGACGTCAGAAAAGAAATGGGGTCCAAATCAGGGGTAAGGGGTATTCCGTACCGCTCAGGTGGGATTCGGGGCCGGGACTTTCTTCATGTTTGGCGCCGGGCCTCATCCGGGCTTGACTATCCCGTCCCGAATCCCCGCCGTGAAGATCGCTCAAAGTTATCAGGTCATGGTGCCTTGGCTTCGGCTTGTGGATCCTTGGGGTTTGTGACTAACAATAAGCTAACATTATCAGGACGATAGCCCCTGATAGTTCCTGTTCAAACACCTCATGTACTAAGTGTAGGCCATGATCTTCCAGCGCTCTTTGACCGAAACAGGTAGTCTCTCCACCAATACCCTTGTAAAATTCGCCGCCTTCTTTAGTCCACGGCCGTCTGATAGAAGTTGTCGAAAGCAGTAGCGGAAATTCGTTGAGATAACCTATTGTAAAATTATTTCCGGCGAACACTACTAGCGGGAAATGATCGGGAAGAGACAAGCTTCAGACGTTGAGACTGTGACTTGTTTACAGTGAGGCAGCGCGTTTTTGGTAAATACTATACTGTCAAGTTTGGTCGGGCAAATCATCTCAAGTCGCGGAAAGTAAATGATGTGCTATATAGCGTGTAAAGTAGACAGTTATGGCTTGCATTCTGTGTCGGATTTGGCGCAGCTAGGCGCCGGTCCAGGATGATTGAATAGAGCGGGACCGTTCTGGGTTGGATGGCTACCTGATACTTTACTAGCAAATTGCAGTTTACCCTTCCGATTTGAGCGAGTTGGCCATTCCGGCATCGGTGCCGTAAGTTGCCAATCAAGCTCGCCGCAAAGTCACCGTGTCGGACGTTCCAGTCATCGCTCATGTGGGAGATGATCCGTTGGCAGATCGGTTCTCATTCATTCTCGTCGTCTCTCGGCGCCCGACTCTAGCGTGCTGGGGTGTTGGGTGACTCGGCGTAGAAACCGCTGGCGATTTCCAACCAAGAGCTGAAGCAAGTGAAATTCACACATCAAGAACATGCTAATAAACCCAAGCCAAGTTTGGATGTTTAGTGGAAATCGTTCGCAAAGTAAACCGGAGGGAGCTCGAACGCCGTCGAAGTTTCTAATTTTTGTTTCTAGATCTTTTCTTAGTTTCTTTCTTGATCGTCAAATAAATTCCCAGATACGCGCCGAGCGAGAGGAGCCAAGAGGCCTGGACACAATAGACTTTTCTCGCAAATCAAAGAAAGGTCAGCGAAGCCTCTAGCCGTTCGGATGGCAGCCCGAGGCACTCGAAGGGTCCCGGGAGTCAGGGCCCAAGTATAGCTACCCCCATTTTTGTTGCCCGCGGCCAAAGAATTGCCGATGGAAACCACACTGGCTTAACTAAGTTCGTGTTGTCGCTAATCGCAAAGTATCGGTACTTAAACATGGTGTGAACCACACCCGCTAGAGATTTTAGCTGCCTGCCAAGGTCTAGAAAGTGTCATTGAATGCCCTGTCTGCAACAGAAGACGCGCCATACGAAATAGTATTTGACAGCCAGCCATGCTCTCTTGGTGGACTGCGTCCTCGTGGTAAGGGCTTCCATTTCCACTGCAGACATCTTATAATGTTTGATCTAGTATTTCCAAGGTTCTTTCGTCTACCTTCGCAGACCTACCACGCTAAGCTTTCTCACGCAGAGACATTGCGGTGGTTCATCAACCAAGGTGAACGGAGATCGTCCGTCATCCTTTGTGCGTCTACGCATACCCAATTGATTACCTCCCGTACCACAGTGTCGGGTCTAAGGCAGGACAAGATCAAACAGCAGCGGATCTGCAACTTGAACTTGCTTGTCACACTCGCCTACCGCTCTCTGAGAATCTCATCATCTTTTCACAATCTCGTGCAACCACTCTCAACACAATCGACTTCGTCGTCACGAAAGCTTTGCATAAGATCAGAGACCACAGGAAGTCAGTAATTAACATGACGGATATTAAGCATCACGGCCGTCATCCGTAGATCGGCAATTACACGCACAACCTGAAGAGAAGAGCTATGGGACAGTCACGACAAAATCACAATATGGACACAATAAGCGCGATGGCTTGCTTCACAAACTTCTACGCCTGGGCCGAGGTGAAGAGCAAGGCATTGAGCCGATTCCGTTGGGAAAACGCACATCAACTCGATACTTCAATGCATTCAATGTGTGGTGCTCTATGAACGCCAATATTCTTCCGTGAGTCATTATCAGTCTGGCTGATGAGGATGCAAATGGTGTCTGTTAACAGCACTCAAGGATTACGTTTGGTATGCTGGGTCCTTTGCTCTTTGGTCTCAATCTCCGCGACTCGTCCCTGGTTATTCTCTTCTTCGCGTTGCTATCAAAGCTAGCTCCGGCCTTTCTCGCAACGTTTAGTCCTAAAACGGGTATGCGCTCGATGATACAAGCACGATACAGCTTCGGGTCAACCACCTCGCCAGCCAAGGTCACTACGTATTGCTGACCTCGTTTCTTAGGCGCTACCTTGTATCGGTGCCAGTCGTCCTCAACCTAGCTACATTAACTGGGTTCTGTGTAATTATCTGCGTCGTTGGTGGCCAGTGCCTATCGGCCGTCACCAACGGTGCTCTCAGTCCAGATCTGGGCATCGCGCTCATTGCAATACTATCCTTATTCATCTCATTCTACGGGTTCAAGGTATTACACTTCTATGAGACGTACGCCTTCATTCCAGCAGTAAGCACCATTGTGATCGCCACTGGATGCGGAGGTTCTAGACTGGCTGAACAAGCTGAGATAGCCCCAGCAACCGCATCTGCAGTTCTGAGCTTCGGCATGATTGTTGCATCATACATGATTCCGTGGGCCTGCATTGCTTCAGACTTAACAACCTACTTTGACCCAAAGGTCCGCTAGGCGTCGTAAGTTCTTGCTGTGGTTGCCATGCTTTCTGATATCTAATCATTCGATCCAAAGCACCGCATATTTACTTACAGCTACCCGGGCTTGATCCTTCCTACTGTCCCTCTGATGACGCTGGGTAGTGCAATTGGCGGGGCCATCATCAACGTGCCTGAGTGGTAAGAGGGCTACGACAAGACTCTAGTCGGTGGTGTATTAGCTGCCATGTTGTCCCCTGCTGGTGGCTTTGGAAAGCTCGTTGTTGTCGTCTTGGCCTTTACCCTACTCGGCAACGTTTCTGGCACTCTCTACGCCATTACGCTGAATTTTCAGACGTTTATACCTTGGCTCACTCGAGTTCCTCGCTATATCTTTTCGGTCATCGTCACAGCCATCATGATTCCGGTCGCTATCAAGGCAGCTGATGACTTCTTTCTCAGCTTGGAGAACTTTGTGGCTTTGATTGGGTACTGGTCTGCCTCCTTCGTCGGTATTGTACTAATAGATTACTTTCTGTTCCGCAAGGGAATCTCCAAGTTGTACGATCATCGTCTTTGGAACATCTCATCCGGTCTTCCCAGTGGTGCGGCAGCACTCGGGGCCGGCATCCTGAGTTTCGGTCTCGTCATCCCTTGTATGGCTCAAGCCTGGTGGACTGGACCGATTGCAGAAACGACGGGTGATATAGGGTTCGAGGTTGCCATTATATTAAGCGCCACTTTCTACCTTCCCTTGAGGTATTTGGAGCAAAAGATTCTTCATCGGTAGACTTCTCACCACTGCCACTGCCGCCAACTATTGTTTAGCTTGTAATTTGATATCTAGACCCTGAGAATTAGAATACACTTCACATAATCTAGAATACAGAAGTCCAAAATACCTGTATGTTCAGGATACCTAATTCGCTGTTAGCCACAGGATCTGGTGTCAAGTCTTTCTACGGGATCGACATCTTCCTCTTAGTCACAAAAGAACCCGGGTATAACTTCTCGGAGTTATCGCGCAGCCCCGGTGACAACATCAAAAGGATGGAATGGCCACTAAGTTCTTATTTGTGTGAGATTTATCTTGGGATAGCGAATGATTCCAGTAATCTATTCCAAGGCGTTCATTCACAAAGGCAGAAGTCAAGTCTCATCTCGTCACTAGTAGGGCTGAAAAGGCTTGATAGCAGGCGGAACAGGATATTCTGCGAATTGTACGATGGGATCTGCCCAGGTATACACAATCGATCATGAATTTTTACACAAGACGAGCTGCTCTGCTAAAAAAAAAGAGAAAAAAAAAAGGGTTGACATGGGCCTGAATGTGACGACAAGTTCGGACCAGGCGTCATACGATTCATTCTCGAACAACATGAAACAGGGGGCCTAGACCCAACTCCCCGTGAATAGCAGCACACCTGGAAGGCAAGCCCAATGAGAAAATCATAACTGATGATTTATTGAACGCTCAGAAGGTCGGCTCGCGCGGCAGATGGTTTACACAACACCCAGATCGGCCGGGGTTACCCGCGTGTTTTACGCCTGACGTTTACAGCCCTTTAGCTCGCTCATCTATTGAGCTTCTCGGCCATGCCGGCCCTACAACTCGCATGAGTGCTACGAGGTACTTGCCGGCATCCGTCATGTGATAAATCTCCGAAGAATCTATCTGAAGCAATCGACAGCCCATTTAGCGGGGCTACGTCAGGCACCGCAACGTCACCAACTGTGGCAGTCGTTTATTCTCAACACAGCGGTAGTATGACTGCGGCAAGTAGGCAGTGCTCAAATGGCAAAACGATGATGTCCGAACCCGGGGAAAGGGCTAGGGTCAGATCCCACTGTGCTGCTTCCCCGCTGCATATCATCCGGTCACTACCCCAGGTTCCTGGGCTGTCTATCTGGCAGTAGTCATCTTTTTCATTCATTCCCTTCCGAAAACACTCGCTAAGTTACCCACCGGGGTTTCCATGAGACCAGGGCGTGTAACCTAGGCCAAATGGCTTCCACCCAAGAAGACCATGCGGTAACGGGGCAAGACGAGCCAAGGTATCCAGAGCCAGTGGCATCGGCGGAGAGACGATCCAGGGTCAGCAGTGAGTCTTCACGACACTCACGGACATCGGGTTTCTCGTGGTTTCGGCTCAGCGCGGACGGTCGTCCTTGGGGGCCGGTCGATGAGCTTAACCTCTACATGGGCACCGCCTTCAGCAGCATTCCTGACGACAATGAGTCGGCTCGATCGCCTTACTTTGCCCCCTCGGCTAGTGATTGCTCAACGGTCTCGGAGAAAGACTCGCCATACATAGTCGACTGGAAGAAGCCGCAGGATCCCGAAAACTCGATGCATTGGGCAATGAGGTCAAGATTGGTGCAGATCCTGCTTGTGAGTATTTTCATGTCAAATGCGTGAGCAGCTTAATTTAGGCTCGAAGAAACTTGAATGCCTCATCGCGCAATTACTGATTTGTTTCTCTACGTAGGGCAGTTGCCTCGCCCGCCCTCGCTCCCGGCGTACCGGGCATTCTTAGGCAGTTCAGCGCCCCGGAGGGAGTTCTGACTTCTCTCGTTATGTCTATCTTTAACGTATGGATTCTAAGATATCCAGCATATCCCATCTCAAATCGACTTCATAATAGCAACCCAGCCTATGCTGTCTCGCACAGCTTTGGCGTCTTTCTTGTCTTTCGCTTCCTCCGCGGATGTGCCGGTGCCTCCCCACTTTCTATCGGAGGCGGCACGATCATTTGGCGTAGCCATTGATCCTCAGAGAGACCTCTGTGAAGAACCTACTCGAGAAACGCGGTAAAAAGATCAAAACAGTCACTGGAGATTCCATGTCATATTACATCTCGGCTATAGACGATGGATCCTCGACAAGGGAGGTTTCTTCCAGGGTTATTAAGAGGCAACTGCGGCTTTCTGTTCTGCATTCCGTAGTTATCAGTAGTTCTCGCACTTTCCTCCTACTTCGCCGTTGTACATGAATACTTGGTATGTTTTCTGCCCACCTACCCTCACGAATCCTTTGTACCTTTCTAATATGCTATTCAGTAACCTCTTCTGGTCTCAAGTGTATGAGGGTAGAGAAAGGAAATGTATTGGAATGATACCCGTCTCAACTTGGAGTCGTCGTTTCGCCGCAACGTTGCTTCTCAGACATAGAGTCAGGACACCTGAATTTCGTCTACCTCTCATGGCATACTCCGTATCCGTGATTCCACTTGGGTTTGGGTTGCTTTTATATTCGGCGGAGGAAACTGTCGTTTGAATGGTTCCAATTACCGGCATAAGTATCGTTGGCGTTGGTGTCATAAATGCCTTTGTAAGTAAGAGTTACCCCAAACTCACCAGTCATGGGAGTCTCGAGATTAAGAATATGGGATAACTAACAAATCTTCTAGAAGCCCCCTTGCGTCATACCTCGTTGACGCAATCAGCACACACGTCGCCTCCGCACCCGCTTCTTTCACTGTTTTTCGTAGCGTGTTTGGAGCAATCTCACCCCTCGCTGGCCCTCCAATGTATTCTACTCCAGGGCTGTGACGGGGAAACGCTTTTCTTGCTGTAATTTCATTTGTTATGGCAAAAGTGCCCTGAGTGATTTTGAATAGAGGGCTGCATCTGAGGGAGAAATATGCCCATTTCGTATGCTAGGAAGCGTTGCTCAAGCGAACATATTCAAGATACTAGTAAACTCCCTCATCAACGGTGCTTTTCGACATGATATAACCGATGCAATCTTAGAGTCCATGAAGCTAATTTTAAAGTCGAAAAGACGATTCTCGACTCCGGCGCTAATTTTGAGGCGGAGAGTCAAAGTGGATAAAATATTTATGTTCATTTTCTTTCTCATTCTATACGACCGCTCAACTATCTACGTCAAGCTCAACATCATGTCAAGCCATCGTACGAAATGATGCTGATGCTCAAATGAGGATTCAAATCGTTGGTAAAGGTATTGTTTGGCAGATGCCCTGGCTTCCTTCACTTGTTCACCTCCTCTGTCCGATACGAGATCCTTATACGAAACGGGGGGGGGGGGGTTTCCAGCCGTTGCCGTCTGGAAGCAACGTTATTTCTTCGTCTTGTCCTCTACGGGCATCACCAGTTGACAAGAACTGGTAACGATGAAGGGTACACCACGGTGTAGAATATGACCCATGTCCGAGAATTTGCCCGTCGGACAAGACAAGACGACTCGCCGGAGTCAAGCGCCGGCCGATCGACTTCTCCAAGTTCAAGGATTCGGCAAAAGCTACGTCACATCAAACATTTTGAGACTCTGCCTGATTTTTGGGGGCAAAGAGATGAAGCTCAAAGGCATCTTCGCATTCATGGCACCTTACATGATTCCAAATGGGCTTACTTGTCATGTACATTACCGTCGTAACACCATCGAGATGATCCGGACCACCGCAGGGCCTACGCAGCAGCATCAAAAACACGAAAATCACTGTCAGCCTTGTGCGTCCGAGGAGTCGCATATTCCGAAGCCATCAGAGGGTGGGCGAAGCCCACATCCAACGACACCCACCTGAGACTGTACAACCTTCCCAGCGATAGTTGCGCGTCCAGCTGATCAAAATACAAACAAACGTCGTGGCAAATCACAAGGCTGCATTATAATGTTGACTCTACTCGGATGGTTGCCTAGCCTCCCCGACCTTCCGGCTTTTATTAAATTCTTCCATTGCTGAAGTGGATTGTCAAGCCCGCATACACAGAGTGTATCGGGATTAGTCGCCCCGGCAGTTTCCTCGGACAACCTTTGGCATATTGCCATGGAGGTCGAAACGAGATGTAAAGACAGCCTATTGAAGAATAGTCGGTCGAAGAATGAACATCCCGGCTTATCTACGATACGAAGCGGCAGCGGCTCCCCAGCCCCGAGCAGACGCGTCAATAGTCCTCGCACTGGAGACCAAGGACTCTGAGACATCCACCCACACCGCTTGGCCGCAGGCTTGGAGTCACATGGCAAGTCACAAACCCAGGCTACTAAACAAACGGGCGTTCCTTCCGTGACCGCGTAGCCGCCGCCCAGTCCGTACGGATCCTAGAGCTTGGGATTGTGGCTTGATCTGATAGTTAGGCTGCTAGCGTCCCATTGGGCAACTTCAAAGCGATTTTGCACATAACAGGTTTGGTTTTGACCAACAACAGACCATGGAGCTAACATGAGAGCTGAGCCATCGTACGCTATCCTATAACGCAAAAGGATCAAACGTAAAACAGTGAATCGAGCTCTTGAGAATCTGTTCAGGTTCATAATGTGTTGGTGATGGAAAGATGACGGGACTAAAGCTCCGGAAGGCATGCATGACCTTGATTTCCTCTCCTTACCCCCACGAAAAACATAAGAGCCAGCCGTGTCGAATGGAATAGCGGACGTCACGATGGCAAGGGGCACCACGCATCTGCCCCTTGGTCAGCAGACCCCTCAGATCCACCTGGGATTGTCAGACCGTCAAAATCGATTTTCCGGAGCCAGAGTCTATGAGAAAGATCCATAGTACGATGGAATATCACTCTGTGGCCTGTAACGCAGCGGGTATGTCTGAAACCTGGGGCGAGAGCTCACGTAAAAACGGGGTCTCTAGAGAATACGCGTCGTGATGGCAAGATCCGAGACTACCGGGCGCCACACGAAGAAAGACAATAGGTAAACCAACCTGCTTGCCACAGGCGGACTGGAACGCGCCGGGAAGGAGGGGTGGGTGGGGATCATGGGGTTCGAGATGATGTGCCAAAGATATCTAGAGCAAGACGATCTTGTGGAAGAGGGTGTGCAGATGGTGGCTGCCGATGAGACCGTCCTACCCTAACTAGCACTTGTTCCCTGCTCAGAGGACACCATATTTGATAGCAGGGTCAGTGCTACAGCAGAGACTTGGCTGAGGTTGGTTCGGGATTTCTGTTAAGCATAAGACAATAGCAGGGCGTTCTTATTCGCTCCGGCGAAGGAGTCGGAAGTCGGAATGGCAAATGAGTAGTGACAAGGGACCCAAATGTTACGATGTGGCATATTCTATATCCGTAATATGGCACTTACAGATTCGCAAGTCCCAGACAAACATTGTACATCTCTGTCAGTTCAACGGTCAAAGAAGAAGAGACCAACTCCGGAGGTCTGACATGACGCCGTCGTAGGGCTACTAGTAGACTAGCTCCGTGGCTGGCCGTGGCTTCTCGGCCAGGATGGCAGTAATATGGGGTAGTGGCTTGAAAGCAAGAAAAGAGATGCGGGCTCTCGGGGGGCGAGGTTGGATTAGCCAAGGGGTAAGTCATGCGGCATTCCTCTGGATCCATCAAGAGCAGCAAGCACAATACGAGAAAGATTGGGGTGATATTCAACTTCATTGAGAGAAGATTGGGAGTGGGGTGTTGGAGGACGTACATGATGGTGTGAAGGATCGGGAAGGGTGAGCGGAGACTAGCAGTGATTTGTCTGACTTCTTTCTCATGCGGCCGCCACGATGACCGCCTTTTCGTGCCAAATCGGACAGATGAGTGAATGTAAGCGCTTTATGCCAAGGGCATTTGCCATTTCCTGTTCTGTTTGCTCGGCGTACTTCTCACTAAGAAATAGGCGGACATTTTGTAAGCTTCTCCGGGCTACATGTTGTGCTCCTAGCAAGCGACTGGGATTCGAGCTGCGAACTGCTGCGAGTGACACCGGTCGCATACATAGCCGTCCGATGCTAGCGACAGGAAGCTGGCCAGTCGGACAACACTTGAACATGGCAGAGGACCAGCTGGAAAGTTCATGAGAGTCAGCCACTCGACGTGACGCCACAGTTGGGGCAGAGAACTGACCACCATTTAGTCGATTGGGGAATGCATGGTGAGAAATGTGAGTGGGTGTAGCTAGTGAACATGGTATTGATGTGATGGGGTGAACGGAACGGGCGGACAAGTTGAGAAATCGACCTAGGTCTTGAGGAGGGGGGGTCGTGATGGAGGGTGGGGGTTGGCCATGAAGTCGTCAAGAGCAAACGGCGGGGAGGCTGAGGAGAGATCAGCGTAGGGAATGAGAACCCTTACATCCTTGCTGCGCTGGGGTCCGAGGACTATGAGTCTTTGAGTGCCTGCAAGGTCTAGAAGCAGTGGTGGACTAGGGCGAAATGGGATTCACTGGTCCAGACCGGGAAGACTGTGGCTTGACCCGGGAATGTTGATGGAGCAATGACGAGGCAGCTAGTGGTGCCGAGCGAGAACTTGGTTTACTTGGATATGGACGACTGTGTGCGTGAAACAGAGGTCCGAGGCGGTGAGCTGATGAGAGTGATTCGTCGGTCGGGGAGAGAGCGAGAGAGAAGTGAGAGGGTGAGGGTGCGTAACCGTTCAAGTCACCAGGAGAGTCGTTTTGGACGGTCCATGATTCATGATTTGATGTGTCTGTAGAGGCATCACGTCTGATTTGGAATACCGAGCTTGTTCGGAGAACGAGGAGTATCAAGAACATGTCAAGAATGATGGCAGAGCCAAGGTGTTAGTTCCCAATGTTTGGAGACATGTAGCTTTCCCATTTCATTTTTAGGCGTAGACGCGTGATGCGCCGGCCTTTCGCGTTTGGCCCCGCCAGTCTTTAAAGAGCATGCCGTGGTTCAGACGACATGGAGCTCCCCATCAGAAGATGCGGGCTCTGCTGGGATGTTTTACTCGAGCAGCGAGCTGCAAAGCTTGGAGGATGTATCCGTATCCGCAGGTGTTGAGTAAAGTACCTAGGGTATCTTGAGGGGCAAAGAAAGGAAAAGGACAAGCGGGCAAACCTGGTTGACGCAGGGATCAGCGTGGACGATGGCGGACGGCGGGCCGCGCGGAGAGGTGGACGAGCCTTGCTTCAAGGTCAAGGTTCAAGCTACCCTTATCCATGAAGCGATTGCGACGACGACGGGGAGGTGACTGGAAACCCATACTTTTCATGGAGTATGATGGTTTGACAGGAAGTTGAACGACGTTGGCGTAGCAGCCTCCCTGCAGCATCGGACCTTTCCCGGGCATCTTTGTACGATGTGACTGTGCGCCCACGGGGTAGAGCTTGTGCGAGAAAGCACGACAGGTACGATTTCGTCTTGGCTCGCAACCAACGCTGGTTCGAGGGAAGCCGACGATGGAGGGGACAGGAGGCGGCGTGCTGCTGCTGGTGCTGCTGCTGCTGCTGGGGCGCTGCGCTGCGCTGCCATCTGCTCCCAAGGCACAGATATGGCTGGCGTCATCAGGTTGAGCCAGGCCTAGCCGATGCGGTTCACCGAAAGAAGGCGACTGTCGTCGGGTAGCTGCATTATGCTGACCTTGTCCCAAAAGGAGCCGGTGAGACGGGTGGCTACTGGCCGAAGCTGCAACGGGGTCTCAAAGAGGAGGCAGATGCAGGTTTGACTGGGGCAGAAAGGGTTCGGATGGACCGCCGCGGAGGAGAAACAGGCCAGGGAAAACTGTCCGATGAGTAACAAGTCCTTGAGAGAAGAGAGGTACTGGGGCACTGCCGGCCGGGGCAAAGATGACAAAATCCGCACCTAGCCACTTTACTGGAGGTGTCATTGTCTCGGCAGCTGAACCCCTGCGAGGCAAGCCAGCCAGATGGCAGAGGTTGGCGGACGGGAGTGTCAACTTGTCGAGAAAGGCCATCATGCGGACAGACAGCGAAGAAGGGGTATGTATGTTCTGCGGGTTTGACAGAAACTCGCGGGGCTGCTTGATAGCACGCCCTCTGACATTATAGGAGAGACATGCGTCCGTCGGAAGCTGAAGACGCCATCGGCCGAGAATCGGGCTGGGCAAGGTCACTAGGACTTTGCGATACTGAGAAGGCAGTGTGACATCGCGAGGTGAAGTCTTTGAAAGCCACCGGGTTGGTAAAGTGTAACAAACACCGTACGGCACATGGTCGGCGTGGGGGATGCTGAAATGTAAGAAGAACAACCAAGTGAGTACGCACGAACAGGGCGGGAGGGAGCCAAGACAACGATCGGACTAAGCAATGCGCCGGTCTCGCATGGCCTTGGGGTAACTAACAATTACCAACTACGTTGCTACTTGACCTATTCGTACATATCCATTACTTGCTACTTCTTACTCGTTGAGCTTTGCTGCAGCGATCAAGCCTATCTTGCTCGTCTAGCCTAGTCTTGTCTCTTCTCTTCTGTCTCGTCTGTGTGTCTCTCCAGACACTGGGCACTGAGGTATTCCCCGTCGAGCGGCTGCATGCGTAAACAGACTCTAATACTGCGTAGCACGAGCAGCATGCGGGTGTGTGTCTGCGTGGGGTGGGATTCATCGCGTTGGGTTGCGTTTGATGTCGCACAGCTACAACCCTGGAGCGGCGACGACTCGCGCGCGCGGCCCCGCGCCTTGCCCGACATGGCAGGTTAAGCTTGTAGGGAGCAGGTCGCAGTTAAACTGCCATGGCCCTTCTCGGTTGCTTTTCTCACATCTGACTGACGAGTCAAGATTGTCGAGCGACGGCTTTGATGTAACTCTCTGTGTCCTTGGGACGAGATGTCGCTCTGCAGTTGAAGGGTAAGGTAGTAACGCAGCAGGTCAAAGACAAAGACCCGTGATGCTAGATGGGCTCGAGATAGGCGAGACACTGGGCGGGCTCCTTCGGGTTTGCCATGGACATTGAATGAACCCTGCGATGCAAGATCAGAGAGATGAGAAAAAGCAAGTTATTGAGAGACATGGGCGGCTTTAGGGATTCGTCAGCATTGACCATGATTGGTGCCGATGATGTTATCGACGGACTCCAATATCGAATAGTCCCGCCATTCGACGTCTTGGAACTCAGATACGACCCCAATGCGTCGAACATCTGAGATGCGAATCCAAGATGCACATCATCGACTGAGACGCTCATTTATACGAGTGAGTTGAGTCAATGCAGTTTTGAAAACACGAGGCAAGCAGATAAATGTTTGCTGAGGGTCCAATCGTCAAGATGTCGCACAGGGCGCCAGGCGCCTGAAAAGGGTCCCAGCATGCTGGTTGCTACTGTGACACGGGTGCTCATTGCAGTAGATGGCCTCACCATCAGTGACAATCGTACGACGGATTATTGATGTAGAACTTGCTAAGAATGAAGGCGGAACTCATGAAAATCTCATATGAAGACTGAGTGAGATGAGACGAGGCATGCGGTATAAGCTCTTCCTGATCGCCTTTGAAAATCTCCCGAGGTATCTCAGAAGCTGCGTGTGTCTAGGTACAAGATTTCGCTGGTACTTCACGTTTCAAGACGACCGGTATGCAGCAAAGCGGCAGCAACCCTGGTGTGGGTGGGCATGAGAGGTTGGCGATCCCACGGCTCATGATCCATCCAACACTGACACCCGCTTTTGGCACCCTGGCTCGCCTCCTCCCGACGCACAGCGGTGATGGGAGGTGCGGCATGTGTCGAGAAGGGAACCGGTATTTCCAACCACACTCCTCCCGCACGGCTGACTGCACTTCACACCGTATCCTTTTCCCATTCCTTTTTTACGAGTGTATGTATCATTGAGAAGTGGCCCCCTTTCTTGGACCCTTCCGTGACGGTGAGCCTAAATGTCTTGATCTGGACAAGATGGGTGGCTGAGGGGTACGGAGCAGAGAATGAGTGTATCATGGGGTCGGCGCGTGATGGAGGCACGCCACCTGCCTTCTGAACGGATGGTGGTGACAGTGTGGTTGACTATAGCAAGCAATGAAGTAGAGACAATTGAACATTAGGTGTGGTGGGTGCGTACTCGTGTGTTTCTCTGCAGGATTGAAGAGTCGAAGACGGAAGGGATCAAATGTTTGCTCGTACGAGAAACAAGGTGAATGTCTCGGGGTGCGAGGAGTGAGGTTCGACTAACATGACATTCGGGCGTGGCTTGGCGTGGATATGGACATGAACATGGGGTCGGAAGAGGGGAGAAGGAGGAGGAGGAGGAGTGCAGCAAAATGGATGGCAGCGTGGTTGAAGCGAGGAGGGGGCGAAGGCGAGTTCATCAGATACCCTTGATGTAGATGCCTACGGCAGATACGGCATAGAGATACTGTTGCGTGTGGTTGGAATACCGAGAGGAGTGTATAGCTTGCTTGGGATGGACGGCTGGACTACCTCGCTTCAAGAGAGGTGAGGTATCGTAGGCGTACTGTTGTGAAGCGAGACCTACATAACTTAATATGAGGCGAGCATGAAAAGAGGGTGCTGCTTGGGAACTGAGCTTCATGCTGCCGGCATGTCCATGAAGGTGTTGTTTTGCTCTTTGCTTGTACTTCTACTCGGCTTAAAGTGAGAGAGGTAGGTATGTAGTGAGATGGGTATATGAGGGTGGGTGATTCCGAGTCTGCCGTTAGAAGGCATCCATCCTTCAGTCCCACGGTCCCATTCCTCTCACCTTTCGCACCATCTGAATCTCATTATTAATAGGAGCAACGCCGTCTCTTGAAGCTGCCTAGGTTAGCGGCTTCAAAGTTGACTGCCCGCGCCTCACCCCATCTCAAAGCCCTTTTGGGAGTAAGAGGAAACCAAAGCTCCAGCCTCCAACCAGCTCACCAGAGGCATCAACACCGTCGACTGCTTACCGAACCCTCCACGGCTCCGAGTGAAGCGCCACGGTCCGCCAGGCCTGAAAGATGACCCCTGAGCATCGGCAGTGCTTTATCTGGATGCTGGACCTTTGCCTCAACGGATAGCTGGGATTATCATCGCCTCCTTGACAACTTAACCCCCGCTTCAACGCCCGCTGGGACAATTCCCCTCCCTCCTGTTCGCTACAGAACTACTCGGTAGCACATGGAGAGAAACACACATCAGCACATCGTCACTGCTTCTGGGGTTTACTAGGTCCTGCAGCTTAGCACTTGCTCCTTCGAGGTACGTACATAATCTTGGTTACGTTCTGCCAGCCGCGAGTTGCTCGTCTCTCCGTCCTCCAGCAAGATCCTGGCACGTTGAAGCTGTCTGGCCCAGTTGATCTAATCTCCAACCTCCCAGGTCAAGGCTCGAGAGAGGGCCGAACATCTGATTCGCCGATTGGGTCATCTGGCGGTATCTTGGTATCAGCTTCCGCCATCATCGACCCCAGTTGCGACTCTGAGCATAGAACCTCGAACCTCGACCCTCGCTCGACCTGAATCAACTTTGACTCTCTGGTCACAGACCGTTCACTGTGTTCACTATTACTATTTCCTCTTTGCTTGTTCCACTTCACTCGCGTCACCCGCAACGATATCCAGCAAGCCTGACCATTGCAAGCCCCCTCCACTCTATCTTGGTACCTTACCCTACCTTACCTTACCTTACCTCCGGATATCTCAGCTATATCTGTCTGGTCGCCCCCTCTTAACCCCTTCTCATCCAGCCGCATATCCGTGCAGGATACTCCGTACAAGAGAGCGTCAGATCACCCTTTGGATCGGCTACCTATCATCGAGACCATCACTGGCGCCATCATTGCACACTTGGGCAGAGAAAAGAAAGACGGACCCTTCCTTTGCGCTGCGCTACATAACGCTATCGAGACCACCGCCGCGCCCCGCCGCCTCCTGTCCCACTTGGAATTTCCCCTCCATCGCGTGCTCCAGCGTCCGACTCTTACAATAGTCCTTACACAGCACGCCCGGCTCGGTGGCATCGTCGCCCGTCTCTCACCTGCAGACGAGACTCACCACTGGACCTTGACGTTTTACGGAACCCCAAGGCAAGGTTGGCAGCAGCCTTTCCACCAAGGTTCTCCGTTGAAGATACCGACGACGGAATCCTGACTCGAGACGGTGACGGACGCAGCTCGGCTTCAGCACCAGACACCGGGATACATCCCTTCCAGTGTTCTTGCTGCTCACTCACTCACTCAATCACCTCACCTAAGCAACGCTCAGCGTGCTAGGTAATCAATCCCATTGCCGCTGTCCCTGTCAAAGCTGAGTTATTCCCGATCAGAGTGGAGAAGATTGCAACATCATCACACTCCCTCATCAACCACAACACTCACTCACACGCTCTCATCGCCCTTCACCTTTGCAAACCGCATCTGACCGAGGCGCACCGCTTTTGCCGCCCACACGGCATCCTTGTCGCACCTCACACCTCATACCTCATCCCTCACACCTTACATCTCACACCTCACACATTCCGCCTCACACACACACACATACATCACACACCCACTATTACTATTAGCTTCTTGCTCGTTTTCACATCACACACCATTTGCTTCCCCAACGCCGCTGGCATTGCTGTCTTTCTGCCCACCTCAGGTACCGACTGTGTGGACTGGGCCTGGACTGCTGCGTGATCCTCAGGGACCAAGACCTCGAACCAAGAAGACCTCGAGAGCTCGCGTTGTCATCTCACCTCTCACCTCACTTGATTCTCTCTCATATCTGGCCTACACTATCGCCAGGCCATCAGCTACGCATACTCGATACAGCATACCCCGTGCTGCTTGCCATCACTGGTCATCACTGGTCATCACTGGTCACCTGTTGACCTCATCTCAGTGAGAGAACTCGACCTCGCCTCAGTAACCTCCACTCAGTGAGAGTGAGAGTGAGGCCTCAGTGCCCCCCCACCACCGTCTCCGGCCGGCGAAAGCAGCCCGCTCGCTGCCCTGCAACTGGGGCCCCTCGGCGAGTCCACAGCGCTCTCTGCCCACTGAAGGCGCAGCGCCCGCAGCTCCCGCGCTCTTCCCCTCCACCACCTATCTGCGCCTGCGTCCTCCCTCCTCTTCCACTTCGCTCCTCTTTTTTCCCTCCTCTTCCTCCTCGTCCTTGAATCTCCCCCTCCACACTTCCTCCACCTCCCCTCCTCCAGCCAAAATGCCTTCGACCAACGGCTCCGAATATCGCCATATGCGAAGTAACAGCCTCAATATCCAACAACAGAATGGCCATCCCAGTCCCATCCTGAGCCCAATGGCCTCCAACGCATCTACCGCGTCCGCCGCCAGATTCGATGGCCCGCGTAGTCCACCGAGTACGTCACCTTGCCTCTCTGGCTTTACTACTCCTTCTCTCCATCGTCGTATTCCTCTGCATCTATTCCCTCCCTCTCTCTCTCTCTCTCTCTCTCTCTCTCTCTCGCTCCCGGGGCCGCCAATGTCCGTCGCTGTCTCACGTCGGCTCTGCTACGATAGCACGCCGCTGAAGCTCGTCGGCCTGGTCGCCTCGTCTTCCCTCCCGCCGGTGCTGTCGTCTGCAACACGTCGCACCGCACCTGTCCTTGAGCAACTGGCGATTGCCCCTCTGTCTCTTGTTCTGTCCTGCATCAAGCACTTCATCCTCGGCTGACTTATCTCTTCTCTTGCGCTACAGATACTTCCCACGTTCCCTGCAAATTCTTTCGGCAAGGAGCCTGTCAAGCCGGCAATGCCTGCCCCTTCAGTCACGATCTAGGCTCGGCCGCCGAGAACATCTGCAAGTACTTTGCAAAGGTGCGTCATTTCTCTCCTTCAGCCGGGCAGCATCGCGACAACTCCCTCATCCTCATGTGTTCCGCCCCTCCATCCTGTCGGATTGCTCTGCTCTACTGTTACCCCTCGGCTACACAGACCACCCGACCCATCCCACCCTCGAGCCCGTGCCCCTCGCATCCTAGCAACCCCTGCCTACTATAGCATCATCTGCGCTACGTTGGTTACAGAGCGTGGAGCGACACGGACTAGAGTGCTAATGTGGTTGATTCGATGATAGGGCAACTGTAAATTCGGTCCCAAATGCGCAAACATTCACGTTCTCCCCGACGGCCGGCGAATTAACTATGGCAAGAATGGTGTCACGATTGGCAATTCTCCGATAGCCCTCGGCGGACGAATCAATCCCACAGCAGCCTCCAACTACCACCCAACCAGTGCTCTCACCTCTGGCTTATACCGCGAAGGCGTCCCTCCCTATACATCGGCATACCCTTACGGCGGTGACGAGAGACAACAATCACTGGGTCGCCAGCCTAGCCTCGAAAACGGCCTGCCTACGATCGATACCACCTACTCCCACCCCGGCTCCAACTACGGCTCGCCCCGCGACGACGATGCTTCCAGATTCGGCCTCGGCTTGTCTCCTGTCAATGCCAACGGACTGTCAGTACTGGACGCGCCCCTCCCGGCATCCTTTGACTCTCAGGGCATGTCTAATGCAGCCCGATTCCCCGCCGCGCCGTGGCCTTCGTCCGTCCCTTCGAAATTCGGCATCGAGTCTCCCTCGCCCTCTCTGAGCAACGCCAAAGATTCCCGAACATCCGAAACCCTCAAAATGCTTCACACCTCGGCATTTGGTGGCAGTGAGTATCTTGCTGCAGCCAACGTCACCGCTTCCAGCAGCCCTCCCGGCCAGCCCGAGGAATACTTTGGCAAGCGAGCCATGCATTCGAGCCGATACGCAAAGCCAAAGATGCTCAGCTCGAGCATGCCGAAGACGTCTGCCGTAGATCACGATTGGGAGGCCAATTTTGGGTTCTTGGAGGAGGATTGTGTGCCGTCCAACTTACAGGACCTCTTGACGCCGACCGAGAAGGCCCGCCGCGGCTCTCTGCGCACTGTCGACGGTGAGCCGGGCAGCGAGAACGGCACCAAGTTTGGCAGCCCCATCGGCGGCGCGAGCCCGAGCAGGTGGGGCCCGCTGTTCCAGCGCCAGAAGGAAGAAGAGCTTGGCCACAAGCATGGGCCGTCGGTTTTTGGACATGTTGGAAGCCCTCTCCGAAACTCGGTGCTCTCGAATGAAATGGGTCAGGGCGGTGCCATGGCCCGACCAATCGGCTCACGTGCCGGCAGCGAGACCATGTCGGCACTCACACAACAGCTTCAGCGCACACGGCTGGGTGACGACGGGAGCAACAGCCCCCACTTGCATCCCTTGGCGGCAACGGGCCGAGCCCCGAGCAACAACGGTGCTGGGCCTATTGGCAAGGAACGGGACCGCGCGATGGAGCGTCATGTCTCGAGCGGCTCCATCAGCTCCTCCGTGACAGGACGATACACGACGCCCATTGACGAGGAGGATCCCGCATTCGTCTTCAACATGGAGGAAGAGGAAGATCAGTCGTCGTCGCGGCTCCGGAAGCGTGGCTCGGCCGGTTTTGGCATCGGTGGTGGTGGTGGATGGAGCTACGCCAACGCTCTGTCCAACAAAGGTGCTACCTCCGGTTCCGGCTTGGCCAAGGAACAGCGAGAGCCATCGGTCAGCGTTGAAACCGTTGGCGGGCGTTGATTGCTAGCTATGCTTCATGGCGGGTCGTTGGAAGGAAGTCTTCAAAACACCGGCAACTAGAAAAAGCATAGCGACAGCCTTGCAAAATGTCACCCTTTCAGTGGCATTCTTTTCACAACTCTTGACATTTACACCCTGACGACACTCTACGACACACACAACAAATACACATTTCAGCCACGATTTTCACAGCATGCATGGGCAAAAGCCAAACGGAAAACGAAAAATTCAACCGGTCTACAAAATCAATGGGACACGAGTAAGGGATCGGATCTACACGGTGGCTTGCTTATACAACAGGGGGTAGGGAGTTTGTTGGAGTTTTTGTCGATACCGAGTTGCTTCTGGCTTTTGAGGATTGAATATTGGAGGATTAATACTACCAACTGGCCCAACATAGGATGGTTTGCAAATAAGGAGAATCCACTGTCAAAATCTTGGGACTTGTGGTTTCCTTCGTCTTGCGCTAGGTGAAGTGTAGCCTGTCGATGCTTGGGGTAGGCAGGGAATCCTGGATACGTCAAGCAGAGGATGGCATTAACTTCTGATACTTGGCTAGGGGAGATGACACATGGAAGGAGGAAAAACATCTGGCTTTGGCTGGCACAAAAGTCACGGGTCGGCTGGCTGCGTGACTTGGCACCGCATTAGAGACGCCTGGAAGAGGAAAAGCAGATACCACCGTCTAATTTGCGTTCATTATATAAAAGCTGATTTCCTGAGAGACCGGCAATGACCGCACGAACGGAACTATTTGTTGAATGAAGTGCACCACAATCCCGATGCAAAACGTGTGACAACTTTTGTATGCATGACTACCATAACCCGGTGTGACCTTTACCGTGGTAAGGCCGGGTGAGCAACCGGCTGGCCCGCATTCCCCTCGCTGTATCTGACGATTCCGAGCTATTCCGATATCCTCAAACTACAACCGTCCTCCTTCTGAAGACTGCGGAGACCAAGGGAATTGAGTTGACATACGGTTGGGGCGGACGCAAGAGTAAAACGAACAGTCACGACGAAAACCCCGCCAATGGGTGACGAAAATCTATACACTAATACAAGGCAAACGTCAACAGAGCCCAGAGATTGTCCAACTCCAGATCATGTCGCGATGCCGTTTTTGCGCGGAGGCCGCGCCGTGGGCTATCGTACGGAACCGTCCACCCAACAAACACAGAAATAAGCCGGTATGCCTCTCGCTCTCTCTCTCTCCGTCCCTCTTTTTGCCCCCAATCCCGAAAACAAAGAGTTCCTCAAGAGCACAGACGCAGCGTCTTTCGTTTCCCTCTCGTTCTAGTTGCGAGTGGCGTGGTCGATGCCCGGAGAAGGACAGGTTATTGTACAGACCGCCGGGGAGACGGATTCGGTGGAGGAATGGAATTGGAATATTTAGTGGGCATCGGGCTGACTAACAATGTACTCGACCGCCTTGTCGACTGTAGATGGTGGATTAGTACTTGAACTACTCAAAGATAGGAAGGGCTGCATGGAGAACATACTCGAGTGGATGGTGTCGGCGTCCTTGTCGGGGATCTCGATGCTGAACTCCTCCTCAATGGCCATGACAACCTCGACGGTGTCCAAGCTGTCCAAGCCAAGGTCGTTGGCGAAGTGGGCGTTGGACTTGATCTACATTTGCGGACTATGGTCAGCTCTACTGTTCTTGCTAGCAATGGCAGCGCATCTCAATTGATGCGGTTGGGAGGTAGGTAGATGCTGGCAAGGTTTGGGTATAGCGAGAGGGAAGGGCGAAGGGCGAAGGACGAGGGACGAAGGAGGTGACGTACGTTGGCCGGGTCGTTGACCTTGTCGAAACCCTGGAGCAGAGCAAAGATGCGGCCCTCAACCTCCTGCTTGTTCAGGCCGGTAGCGGCAGAGTACATGCGAACGGAAATGGCCTTGGGAGCGGCGCGGAAGGCAGCTTGGGGCGCGACGAGGGATCTCCGGGCGAGGGGAGCGGACTGCTGGACGGCGGGACGGATGGCGCGCGTGGCGGCGGCCGCGGAACGGAGGACTGCTGTGCGGAACATTTTGAGGTATGTGTTTGGATGTGAGAGAGACGAGACTTTCGGGCGCTCTGGCGATTGGAGTTGGGATCGGGATAGAGGAGATGGGAGGATCGGTTGGTTGACGGCTAAAGCTGGGATTTGATGGGAGCTTCGGGGTAGTTAGCGGAGGAGGGTGCTGCGAGGTGCCAGTGATGATGATAAATTTCTCGTCACCCCCCGAGGTGTCCCTGGCTAGCTCTTGGGAGGTGCACGTGCTTAGTCATGTGATCTCGAGATCATCTTCATTTCGATGCGTCACCAGACCAGATGGAGAGAGTTGAATTAAAAGGGACTAGAAATAACTATAAACATCATGAGATACTCTCATACAATTTTATAACATCAATTGACCTGCACCGCCAAGTGAAGCCGTCATCGTCGACTCCGAGGAGCTTTTCTTCCGTTCCCTCCCAGTCCCGACTGAGCCACGTGACCCGCCCACAGCCAATCAATTGCCGCCCTTTGTAATCCCGCACCAAAGCTGTCGCCTCTGGCATGGCCGAATGTCCATAACGTCAAGCTCTCAACGCCGCCCCGGAACATTCTGCTCCCTCACCACACGCCGTATCCTCGCCCCTCCCCGTTCGTCGTCAACCCTCGATCCGACCCCGGAAACCCCTCCAATTTGCCCGGTCAATTGGCGCCGACGCATCTCTTTTCTTCCTCGAGGAAAACCATAGCACAATGCCTCCCGCGGCCCAGCTTCCCGTCACCATGTTGGCCCTGGCGTCAACGAGGCCGGTCGCGAGAAATTCGTCGGCCGCCATGCAGCACGTCGGCAGATTGATGGCTGCCAACGCCATGCGCACCTACGCCACGCCCGCTGGTCCCCCGCCTGCCAACTTTCGCATGAAGAAACATCAGACCTGGGACGAGGACCAGGAGTCCACATTGAACAAGCTTGGTCGTTATTTCCTGCTGTCCGAGATGGCCAGGGGAATGTACATCTTGATGGAGCAGTTCTTCCGCCCGCCCTACACCATCTACTACCCCTTTGAGAAGGTGAGCAAAACATTTTTCTCGACATTGGCAACCATGTTGGGAGACATAATGGAGGAATTGAGCATCAGAGGTGGATATGGGGTGGCGCAGACGGGGAACGCAGGAAGAGCCGGGCCATTGCCGAGACGAGGAGGACACGCATCGCCCGCTGTCACTGCACACGAAACCACGAATACAACGATGAAGAGGGGACTATTCGCGACAAAATAGACACATCGGAGAGCAAGCCGGCTAACAGGAATTTCTCTTTAGGGTCCCATCTCCCCCCGCTTCCGTGGCGAGCACGCCCTTCGCCGCTACCCATCCGGTGAGGAGCGCTGTATCGCCTGCAAGCTTTGCGAGGCCATTTGCCCTGCCCAGGCCATCACCATTGAGGCCGAAGAGCGCGCTGACGGCTCCCGCCGCACCACAAAGTACGATATCGACATGACCAAGTGCATTTACTGCGGTTTCTGCCAAGAGTCGTGCCCCGTCGACGCCATCGTCGAGTCCCCCAACGCCGAGTACGCCACCGAGACCCGCGAGGAGTTGCTGTATAACAAGGAGAAGCTGCTGTCCAACGGTGACAAGTGGGAGCCCGAGCTGGCTGCCGTTATCCGTGCCGATGCCCCTTACAGATAAGACTGGGTTTCTTTACCTACACGAAAGAAAGAAAGAAAGAAATTTCTCTGGTCGAGGGCTTGGTGGTGACGGTCGTGGTGAAGAGCGAGATGTCGAGGAATCACACCTTTTTTTTGCCTTTTTGCAACGTTAATGCTTAAAGGATGGACACATCGAAGCGGACGCGAGGGGACGACGGTCGCAGGACAATCAAGGGCCGCGGCAGCAGTGATCTTGGCATGTTGTGTATTTCTACAAACAGGTCGGGGTCGGTTAGACTTGTGTAAATATCTCTCGCGAAAAGCTACCTTTTTCTTTGTCTGTTGACCACCGTCGCCCCCGATCTTGTGTGATGGCATCGCAAAAGGCATCACGTTTACAATGTCATTGCGTTCCATGTCATTTTCTTCTTCATGTATGTCATGTAGATCCGCATCACGGTGGGACGGGGCGTTTAGGTTGAATTTCGAGATGATCATTAGTGCAGCTTTATCAACAATTGTCTCTACCAAGTGTTCATCACCCGTGACCTCGTGGGTTGACATTCATGGCGAGAAGATACAATCCAACCAACGCCTTGCTCTGATATCATGGGCCAAGCTTCAGCAACGCCAGCGACCTCTGAAATGACACGCTTCCGTTTCTTTTGTGTTTCCCCGGCTTGATACCGCGAGGATCCTTTCTTTCAACGTCTTCTTCATCATAGACATGGCCACGTCCTTTACATCCTTACGCCTCTACGCATATCTCACCATCAGAACGTCTTCTCCCAAGCCCCCCACCAAACACCCATGTTAGCGGCCACCACCAGATCCAACATCTTCAGCCCCTCGGGGTAGATGATCAGCTTGCCCAACTTGGCCCTCTTCCCCCTGTTGCCGCCCCCGGCCCTTTCCTTGCCGAGCTTCAGATCAAACGGGCTAGGCGGCTCGTCCTCGTCGCTATATTCGCCGTTCCGGTTGCCGACGTTGAGAAGCCGGCTAAAGTGCCCGCTCAGCTGCTCCCTCTTGCCCTCCTGCTTGAAAATCTCCGTGCTGGGCAAGTTGAATCGCAACTCGCTCACGCTGGCCGAGTACGACGACGAACTCGACGGCGCGAGCGGGTTACTCAGTCCGCCGGCTGTGGGCAGGACGTGTCTGCACTTAACACTACGTCCGGCGTTCCCCGTACGGAACTCACAGCGGCCGTCCCAGGGCGAGACAAACACATAACCCTGAGGCCGGAGGCCGTGGCCCGGCTGGGTGATGATGGGCCCCGAGTCGCTTCCGTTAGAAGAGACGGAGCCCGTCGAGTGTGCGCTCAACTGGCGTGAGTGGCGGTGAGTAGACCTCGCTGGCGGCGAACCAAAGGGGACTGAGTCGCCCTCGTCCATCAAGCTGCCTGAGCGCGACCGGGAGCTGAACTTTTCGCGAATGTTGGAGGACCAGGATTTGGCGTAGGACATGACGACTTGGCGTGAGAAGCCACCCTCGGGAGACTGCTGTTGCTGCTGTTGCTGTTGCAGGTGGTTGAGCGCGTCTTCCGAGTTGGCAAAAGGGGGAGCCGTTGTCGTCGATGTCCGTGGCATATCCACGCTCTGGCGCAGAGGCATGTGGCGGAACTTTGCGTAGCCCGAGGACTCGAGGCGGATGTTGATGGGAGGTTGAGGGGCGTTTGCGCGCCGGCGGTCGTGGGCTGAGAGGCCCGCCGAGTCGAAGGAGAAGTACTCGTACCCGTCGTCTCCAGAGTCCTCGAGCTGATGGGAGGCGACGCGACCTACGTTCCACTGGTTCCCCGTACTCGGGTCGCGGCGGATGAGGGAGAGAGTGTAGGGGACCTCCTTTGTGTTGTGGAAGCGGTTCGGTGAGGGGGAGCGAGATTGTTGGCGGTAGATGGAAGTCGGACGGGAGTAACGACGTGAACGCGCCGGCGACGAGGAGGGTTCCTGCTGCGGTGGCATACGGGACGGGGACTGGGAGGGAGAAGCGCGGTGGAGGTCTGTAGGAGGAGGCTGAGGAGGTCTGGAGGCAAAGGGCGCGTCGTAGTCGGGTGCCGGGGTCGGGATGGCTCGCGGGCCGACGGGTTTGCGTACGGGAGGGGCCGGGGGTGAGTGAGATGTTGGTCGCGGAGGAAGCTCCGGGCGGTCCTCTGTCCACCGGGGTTGACGGGGATCGTTGCCTGTGCCGTACCCGATGCCGTACCCCGTCGCATTCCCGGTGCCGTAGCCGTAGAGGCCGGAGTTGCGATTGCCGGCGGCCGCTGGATGTGAGCTAGGCGTCGGAGGTTGCGCCTGTGTTTGAGTCTGCGTCTGCGTCTGAGGAGGCAGATGGGCGCGGGCTGGATCGGCTGGCGGTGAGGGCACCTTTGAGCCCCCGACGGGCTTCCTCCGGATCTGAGCCGTGCTGCGGGTGCTATCCATACTAGACCTAGGCGTGTCCGGGTTCCGTAGATGGTTAGGTTGCTGAGATCCAGCTGCCAAGTTTGGGTGGTACGGGTGGCTGCCATCACTGGGCAGTTCCAGGTGGATGTAATAAAATGAGTTGGCGACATCTTCGCTGGTGACATTTTTGAGGTGAGGTTTTGAGGTTGTCAGAATGACGTCTGCAGGTTGGTGGTGCGTTAGAAGTTGTAATGGTGAGAGTTGAGTGCGAAACTGAGAGTGAAGAGATGAGAGAGACTTACCTCGTGTACCAGGTACACGTGAGATGTAGAGTGTGAGGGGATCTTGACGTTGCTCGGCCGGTTTGTGAGGGTATTGCGGGGGATTTGCGGCGAGGTAATTGAGCGAGGCCAGAGACCTAGCCTCAACTTGTGTAGACATTTTTTTTCAAAAGGATGAAGACTCTTTTTGTTCCGCTTCAAGTGTGCTCAAGCAGAGGGGCAGGAGGAGGTAGTCGTGAGTATATCTGGCTCGATGCAGGTCGGCGGAAGGATTCCCGGGTGGTTAAGTGTTTGTTGTGGTGGTGTGGTGGGTGAGTGAAAAGGGTGGCTGAGCCAAGAGGTGATGTGAGGCGGGAGGTTCACAGCCCGCCCGTACTTGAAGGGTACTCGCGGTACGGAGTATTCACTTGTGCCTTATGGATACTCAACTCAAAGGCCCAAATGCCGTGGACGATACGATGGCGATTTGAGCAGTGAGCGAGAGGGGAGACCAGGGAGCTGGCGCTGTCAAATGTTACTGCTGGAGCTGGTGTGGGTCGGGAAAACGGGGTTGTGATGGAGAGAGTTTGTAAAAAGGTTGAGCTTAAATGAGGGAAAAGATTTACTTCATCTGGTAATTCTCACTTGGCTCGGTCTCTCTTTTGTTCGGTTCGTAGGTGACTGGTGGTGGTGAATCTTTGTTTGCCAATGCGAGCGAGATTGGTGAGTGCGATGAATTTGGCGATGAGAATGTGAATATTGAATGCAGAGCGCTATAAAGAGTATCGCGTGGTTGGTGGTGGTGGATGAAATCTGAGCGAGATGTGATCGACCTGCAGCTGCAGGAAAAGTGGTTGGGGGTGTTTGAATTAAAGTCCGCGAGGGCTGGACGTGGACGCAGTCTCGCAGAAAGATGAGCAAGAACAGGAAAGAGGGGGCGAATAAGAGATACTAATATCGCGCGTGTTGCCTGGTGAGTACGCAGCGTATACGGGTATCTTTGCTGCTCGTTGCTCCAGATGTTTGCTCGCGTGTATTCGTAAAGAGTGGGAGTAAAGCGAGGGAGTGAGAAGTGGTTGGCTCGTTGTGCTGGCGATGAGGCGTACCTTACTTCGTACTTCTATTGTAAGTACTGTGAGGCGAGTCGACCCTCAAAGAAGAAACGAGAAAAATAGAAACGACGGGCAGGACAAGGGAAGCAAGTCCCCGGATCTGCAGTAGCGGCGCGGAAGGGATGTACGGGAATATGGTGGTGCCTGGCGAGCCGCAAGAAAGGGCCTGTCGTCTTTTCTCTTCTTCCAAGTTGGCAAGACAAACGCACAAAAGTTGCTGGGATGTGTCGGCACTGTTTGGATCGCTTTCATCTGCGGAGACCGACGGTCCCTTGGTAAGAAGCGTGGAAGCGAGCTTCTGCTTGATGTTTGTCTCTCTCTCTCTCTCTCTCTCTCTCTGTCGACACTTGGCGGGCTGAGACTTATCCAATGGCAAAAACGAGTCGTAAGCTGGATGTGGCTGTGCTGTGCTGCGCTGCGATGTGACCAAAAGTAGCGATATGGCGGCGCTGGTGACTTTGCAGCGCGGTGCCGTGTACGTGTCCGTTCCGTAACCTTGGTGATGAGAGGTCTTGAAGGTCTTCCTTCTTGGTGCCGGCGCCGGTGCGTAGTTATTTGATTCCTTCTGAAGCTTTTCTAAAGCCCGGGAGGGAGACTTTGCTCCCAATGCCGTGACGGGTTCGGAGTCAGCGACGGCACCTGAAAAGGCTGAAATTAATGACCTGGGCTTGACAGGGTCCAGAGCTTTGTCTTGTGAAATGAGAGTGGGCAGTTGGTGGTTTGTGCTGTTCTTGGCATGAGATGGGAAGATGAGGTTTGAGCAGAGGCGAAGATGCTCTGCCAACGATTTTGGTGAAAGCCAAGCTGCTTCCCCTCTTTTCACGTCTTGATGCTTCAGAAGTTCGGTCTGAACTTTGTATGCATCGGAGAGTTGTGATATGCATGGGAGATCTTCTCGGGAGGATTTTGGGGGACTCGGAGCGGGAAGAGAGGGGGTTTGTGCTATTTTTCGCATGCTTTTTTTTTTTTCGCGGAACTCTGCAGATTCCTAGTGTGAGTGACCTTCTGTGCACCAATACCTACACGGATAGCAGTAAGTGGGATGGATATACTATCTGTACGTACGCGACTACGGATACAGAGATCAGACAACGGCCATCCACCCTGCCTGAGAAGTGAGCAGTGAGCAGCCCTGCCATCTCGCATGCTTCAGCTCCTGCTTGAACTAGCGAGTGCCAGAGCTTGATCGAGGCTGTTTGTGCCCCGTGACTGGCTACGAAATGTCTCGCCTCCTACACGGGATGACGACCAAAAGTCTCGGGTTCCCTCCTAAGGGTCCCATGAACGCCTGAGATTGTCCATGACTGAAACAAAACCTCCAAAAGATCGTGCCGCAGCCGCATTGAATATCACTACCTAGTGGTCCATATTCCACACATGAGTACATATATGTCGATGAGGGGATGTTGCAGTCTCTAGAGGGTTACATTCCTATGCGGGTAGGGCCAGGAGATGCTGGAGACAAAGGGGCCCGAGCTGTGAGGAGCTTTCCATTACGAGGATGTCCTCTGCACAAGAGGTTTGCGGGCCCATTTGACTCTGACGAATAAGCATATCCGCATGAAGGTGAACGTCACTTGAAGGGCATCCACAGGCTCTTGGGAGCTGGGCAGTCAAAGCAGTCTCAATCTCAAGAGTCAGCTATCGCAAGGCTCAAACGGGGGGCATCCCTTCATCGGCACGCCCCATGCCACCCCCATCCCATGGAAGGCCTTGCGAGCCGTTACCGAACAACTCAATCATCTGTTAAGCACCTGCAAGTTCATGAGTGGCACAGTGGTTGCTGGAATGTGGCATGGCTGCACAAAGATTGGTTCAACAGCCAATGCCCGTATACTCGTACACACAGTCAAAAGCCGCCTCAAAACATCAAGCTTCACACAACTGTGACGCACCGCACCGGATCTTCGGTCGTGTCCACGTCAACTTCAAGGGTCTAGGTCCGCTGTGGCGTCGATGAGACTATACATACTGTGTAACTGTCCACAAGCGCCTGCGCATGCCGCGAGACCCTGGAGACGGCAACGTCAGAGACCCCGACGTTGCGGGTGTTATCCCCTGCGCCTGGGCCTTTAGCTGGCTGACGGTGCCGTGGGAATGTCAAAAAGACTTTACGCTGAGCCACACTTGCGCCCCTGGAGAACTCGCCGTGTGCCATCTTTGCTCGTCTCGAATGCCTTAAGTAAGCTGAGACTCTCCCCTATGTAGAGTCTAGCTTCGGCCCCTTCACTGACTCGGAACTGAACATGCTGCCGACGAGCGAGGCATGTCCTTGCCGGCCAGCTGGCAGGAGGTGGGAACTCGTCAACCTCAAAGGCTTGGGTCTCCCAGCTTCGTCTCGCGGACGTGGCTGACTGCTCACCTGTCGACCGTTCCAAGGCTTGATGCCCCCTTATTTCCGCGCCAGCCGTTCTTTCAGTCACTTTAGGTGCACCACCTGCGCGCACACGATCATGATCACAGTGGGCGACGTTGACGATGATGTGTACGAGGGAGGTTAAGGTTGATAGTGATGTCATTCACCCCAGCTAGGTGAATATCAATGGAGACGGCCAGCTGGGTTTTCTTGTCTCTCTCTGCGCGCATCTGTGCTATTTTTCGCATTGTTCGTCACCAAGGATGTTGATCCTGACGAATCCTATCATCTCACGCGATGAACACCTCCACTATCGCGGCCATCATGTGAATCCTCATCATCTAATGCCAGGGTGATAGCTTTGAGCATAGCCGGTCGTCCAAGTAAATCCTCGCCTTCTTGGCATGGATCTTGTAGTCGATTCATACTGTGATGACTGTGTACACATGTCAGAATGGTTGAGTTGTCAGCTACTGTCTGGTAAGAAAATCTGGCCATTGGCATCGTCTGCTCGTCATTCCGGACAATTCAACGGTCAATCCACGGCGATCTTGGGGTCCGGGAGATCCAAATAGGTGGGATGAAAACCCAAGCAGACGGCACGGCAGTTCCCAAGTTTCCACCGGACGCCAAGGTGGTTCCAAGACCGGTCCCGTCACCGCGCAACCAACTCGATTTGTGAAAAAATGGCCGTGTGCATGATGCATCCGGCCCCGTGCGTGCGAGACTACGGAAGACCGAGAAACAGAAAAAAACAGAGTTTCGGCACCCGACGATGCGAGGTTGAAAATCTGCCCAGCACCAACGTTTTAACTTCCTCTCTTGACTGATATCATTCTTTGAGTGCAAATCGAGTGCGAAAACGTCCTCTGAAAGGAATTGAATATTACCGGCTCGTTGGATTCATCGTTTCTAAACCTCACCGGGTGTTTTTCCCCATTCAGTCCTACTGGCTTTACCCCTTTGTTTTAAAGAAATTGGTTGCTTACGTCACATGGCGGTTATGCGGCAGACGCCCACTTACAACACCGGACTGCGGATAGTCCGTCGTATCCCGTTCGACTTTTCACTTGAGAGGGTCAGGGGTTCACTCTGTTTATCAGTACTCACTGCGATTCATGACTCTTTGCTCGTAGTGATGTGCTTGGCAAGTCAGTCGTGGGAATCGCTGCCACCAGATTTACCTCAAACGCAAACTTGACAGGCTATCAACCTTATATACTGCGTACGATTATTCATCGTCAGAGCCAAAGGCCAAGGCATAGTCCTTCAGACCAGAATGTAACATGCCCATTACTGATAATTGATCGAATACCACGCCGATATCCATGGTCCCTGCTGACCCAAGAGCCGCGCTACCACTGGTGGGAGAATGTACGACTCCAAAAGTAGTTTGGCTTCGTGACATCGTGGTTCGGTCCAACTGCCGACTTGGCTTGTGGAGGATCCCAAAGAAGAATGTCCCCTTCAGGATGTCCCAGCATGAAGCTTAAGTCATGAGCCAGCCCTCTTCGGACTCGCTTTCCTCACTATGGCTAAACGTCAACGCGGGAGAAAAAGGTCATTCGCCTAGGAAGCGCAAGATCCATTGTATATTGATTCTAACTTTCTAGAGTCTCCAAGTAAGAGTGTAGTATCCGCCATAAAAGCCTACCTTGAGACTTTTTGAAAGGGCAGTAATTTCCCGCCTATCGTACTCGGTTTGCCGCCACTGGCCCGACAAGTTGGGCCTTTGGAAGCTATAATGGTCTCAAATAAGGGGCCACCTTATTCCAGACTCGGCCGAGCATGGCAGGGCTCGACTCGGCTAGTGTTTCCAACAAACAACTACAACGCCATTTTTGGCCCCTCTTTCACGACGATGGACCAACAGGAAAGATTCTTCCATCGAATCCAACGATGTTCCTCCGGAATTTTTACATCCCATGTTCTCGTCGTCCGAACCGATCCACCACTCTACTCCGGGCCCCTCAACGTAGCATCCTCTGCCGTGACCCTAGTCTTGGACGACAAACATACGCGATGGACTACTCCGTGTGCTACCGTACCCATCAGGAATCCGAATGGAAAACATCCCCGTCCATGCCAAAGTAGGCGGGCCAGAACATACTCCCTCTCCTTTTGGGAATCAGCTGCGTTGCATCAAACTCCTCTCATCTCGTCAAGCGGCTCCCACGCTAGGAAAGTTGGGGACTGAAAGGCCAAGACTCTGAATGTCCTGTATAAAGATGCCTCTCCTCGACCATCGGCCTCCGTGATCTTGGTTCTATTCCTCAGCACATACGTTCACTTCTTCAGCCCTTTTTACAAACCTTTTACATTCGTTCTCCAATCCAGTCCTTCGCTTCAAAACAACCCACTACCGCAACCATGCAGTTCGCTACTTTCCTCTTGGCCGCCCTCCCGGCCACCACCATGGCCTTCCCCGGCCTCTTCCGCCGTGAGGAGCCCTCCAACAACGTCGCCAAGCGCGACTCCTGGGGCGGCGCCGTCTCCCTCGGCCCCACTACCTCCACCATTATCAACGCCGTCACCTACCTGACCCCCGGTGCCGCTCCTCCCACCCAGGCTGGTGTCCTCTTCCTCTGGCCCGGTATGTCCAACGGCACCGGCAACCTCGTCCAGACCACCCTCGAGTCGTGGCCCGACAACAGCTGGTGCGGTGCCGTCGCTGGCGAGTGGTGCGTCCGCGCCTCCGTCTTTGGCTCTTTCGGCCAGATCGACAGCGAGACCTCCGCCCCCGTCAAGGGAACCCAGAAGATCAAGATCGAGTACGACCTCCTCGACGACAACGACACCTGGCGCCAGACCGTCACCGACACTGCCACCAACAAGGTCATCAGCACCCTCGACCACAAGGACGGCCCCTTCATGAGAGGATACGGAACCGGCACAGAGTGCAACGACGGCTGCACCGGCACCATTGCTGAGCAGATCTACTCCGACACCACCATCACCCTCTCCAGCGCCGATGCCAACTTTGGCAAGACCATTGGTGTTAGCCAGGGTGCCACCTACACCGGTCTCGCTGCCAGCAACGGCAACAAGGTCTGGAAGATCGCCACCATCAAGGTCCCCAAGATGCAGTAAATGCGTTTGCAACTTGGCCTGTGGCTACTACAAGAAGAATTGGTTTCACTGTACATACTACATAGTCTTTGACAGACTAGGAAGATCGTGCCCATGGCTGCTTCCAGGTTCCATAATTCAACCTCTTGCCATGCAATACTTTGATCCATTGCTGTGACTTTGTGACGTTTGTCGACAATACGCCAACATTGAGAACAGACACCATGGTATATATTGAACGGGAGATAATAGTTGAATCGCATGAATGAAGTGTAAAATAAGCTTATGCTGTTTACCCCGGCTGCCCGCGCCAAACTCAAATTAAAGTTTGGGAAAGAGGATGTGCGCTGGTGATAATGTCTGAATTGTGCTTCAATGAATCGTGTAGGTAGTGCTTTGGTATCTCGAACAAAGGCAGTTTCGCAGATAACTTGTTTCCAGGATTCGGGATTCAGAAAGCAGATCACCTTGCAAATCTAAAAGAGGACTTCTTGCTATACAGCGGCGTGGACAATGTCTTTCCAAATTTCTTGAAAATAATGACGATGATGCGAAGAATTCGAACCAGTTTTCTAACCAGAATGAGAAGTTGCCGAATCAAGGTCTTTGTGTTACTCATAATAAACTTCGTAACGAGTACATCTTTTTTACTATATTATGCGTATAGATTTGCAATATTTGTATTGAGGCTTATGTTCCAAGTATAACGGCATCACAACAATGAGTTGGCATGAGAGAATCATACCTTCAAGAGTTATTCAGTCTATTCTCATTAGTTCAGATAAAATAAATTTCTAACTCGAAAAACACACTCAAGGGCAAAAATTAAGATTAAGTCCAGAGCACCAATCACTTGTATCAACTGTTTGATATGCAAATAAACGGAGATTGCAATCAACTCAGAAAAATAGGCTCAAGCAAGATTATTCAAGTTCGTCTCTGATAAAAACAAGACGGCTGTTGGGAAACCAGATAATATGCCTGTGACATCTTGGTTGGCCACGACATTTATACCAACTTTTGTAACCACCCTCCATCATTCATCTATGCCAACAAGAGATAGTCTAAGCCACAGAGCAGATTGATTGGATCTGGTTACGTGCTACTTTGATGATCACATTTGTACGAGTGATAAGCCCAGGCTGAAAGCCAACGTGCAACTTTTTGCTACCATGTGGTTAGACTCGACGGATGACTTGTACAGCAATGAGATGTCTAATGACAGTTGTGACTGAAATCATTTATTTCAGAGTCTTCAAATTGAAGACCCTTTCGCCATGCTCTATCTAGGCCCTCAAAAAAAGGTTGCCGTTGATGTAAGTTATCGTTATCTCGGCATCTCGGTGTAGTGGTGAGGCACCTCACCTCGGTGTGGTGATATGCACGGTCAGCGGCCAAGATGTCGTCAGACCACTAGCCGGTACGTACCGTTCGGCTTTCCAGAGGCTCCACACCCCGCGATCTCGGACGCAGGACTGCACCTGCACGTCAAGCTTTCCTCCAAAAAAAAAGTGTCCGTCCAGCAGACAAACTCCAACAAGCTCCGCAGATCCTCCTCCAAAATGTCGACCGCGACGAGTGCCACCGCGGCGACCAAGGATGAGTCGCAGCCCGTCAAGAAGGGCGGACCGACGGTCCTGCGATCCATTCTGGCTGGATCTACGGCCGGCGCTGTTGAGATTGGTGAGTCCCTCCACTCTTTGGGGTCCCCCGATGACGCACCAGCAGACAACGAAGACAGGAAGCTAACTGTCACGACACAGCCATCACGTACCCTGCCGAATGTAAGATGACCACGACCGATCTCCCGATTGCGATTGCGATTGACTCTCTGACCCTTCCTCGACAGTTGCCAAGACCCGTTCGCAATTGAACCGAAACCTGGGTGCCGGACAGAAGCTGCCGTGGCCGCCATTCGGAGCGCAATGGTACGCGGGATGCACCACGTTGATCATTGGCAACTCGCTCAAGGCGGGCATTCGTACGTGAATCAGCTATCCTGGGGCAATTGCCTTGTGCTTGCTGACCCCCGATGTACAGGATTTGTTGCCTTCGACCAGTACAAGACGCTCCTTTCCGACGCCGACGGCAACATATCTGGCCCGAAGACGGTCATCGCCGGCTTCGGTGCCGGTGTGACGGAGTCTGCGCTTGCTGTCACTCCTTTTGAGAGCATCAAGACTACGCTGTAAGTCTTTGACTCTGCTACATCAATGGCACCTCCCCATTGCTGACAACGCGGCCGCAGTATCGACGACAAGAAGTCAGGCAAGCCCCGAATGAAGGGTTTCCTCAGCGCCGTCCCCATTATTGCCCGCGAGCGCGGCCTGCGCGGATTCTTCCAGGGCTTCGTGCCGACGACAGCCCGCCAGGCGGCCAACAGCGCGGTCCGCTTCAGCGCGTACAATGCTCTCAAGCAGATGGCCGAGTCCTACACGGCCCCCGGGGAGAAGCTGGGCGCCGTGGGCACGTTTGCCATGGGCGGTATTGCAGGATTGATTACGGTCTACGCCACGCAGCCCCTCGACACGATTAAGACGCGCATGCAGAGCATCACGGCACGACAGCAGTACGGCAACTCGTTCCGGTGTGCAGCCATGATTCTGAAGCAGGAGGGTGTCTTGACGTTGTGGAGTGGTGCGTTGCCGCGTTTGGCGCGTCTTGTGGTGAGCGGTGGTCTTGTTTTCACCATGTACGAAAAGAGCATGGACCTCATGAACAAGGTGGACCCTGAGGGAAGATACATTTAAGAAGGATGTGCTACAAAATGCAATGGCGTTGAGGTTCTACTTTGTTTTTGGTATAGATAGTTACACTATACAGGGTACAGATTTTGTACAAGATATGGTACATAGGGCCTTGACAGTTATGTCAAGCATGCCCATGCTATTTAGATGGCTTCCTTTTCGCTGTGCGACGCCATTATCGGTGGTGCGTGTGTGTGTGTGTGTGTGTGTGTGTGTGTGTGTGTGTGTGTGTGGGTTGTAGTTTTGTTCTTTTTGGTGTTGCTCCTTGTGCCATCATCATTGAAGTCTGAACATGCCTGACAGCTTCTTGGACATGTTTTGCAGCCATCCTCGTGTCGGGGCCTCCTCGAGCTCTCTCAACAGGTCTTGGAAGTATGTCGGCTGGCTTTCGGGCTTCAAGAGTTCGCCATTGAGGGGGAACTACAGGATGTATATTAGGGATTTGCGATTAGGCGAGGCCGTGGGTTGGTCCAGCTTACCCTCTTCTTGAAGCGATCGTCAGTGAGGGCGAACATGGCGTTGGCCTGCTTCAGCTCCTTGGCCTCGTTGACGACATTGGGCTTGGTATACCTTCTCTCGATGCCTCTCTGGATGATTTCGCTAAATTGAGTCTCGGGACGGAGGTTGTCCTTGGGCCACAAGGCAAGGGCAGACCTCATGTGCTTGTACGCTTGCTGTGGAAAGAGGATGTTAGTGACGGTGACGGTGGACGGGATGGTTGGTAGGAAGGGCGGAAAGGGAGGCAGAAAGGAGAGACATACACTCGTTGTGCGCGACATGGCGGCGATATTGGAAATAATTAGAGAATGGAGGTGAGTCTACCGAATGCCGTCTACCTTATCATGGTCTCACCGCGGGGCAATGAGGCAGCAGTGGTGGATAGAGGGGGTGGGTGCGGCGGTGGAGGGCAAAAGTCGCGGTAGCTTCAGAATCCCATCAACGACGTCAAGGATTTTGCATCAGATGGCAGGCCCGGCCGCAGACGTCGAAGAATTCATTTCGTCGGAGCTAAGGGACTGCGCTGCATCGGCGCTTACCGAACTGATCAGAGTGGAGACGAAATCGCAAAAGACGTGAATGACATTGGGTGGATTATTCAGATGACTGTGATTGGAGAAAAAGATCTCGAGTGGTCAGGGGGTCCGATGGGCCGAAGAGAGTGGGACACTTACGCATATGGGGCTAGTACGCTGGCTTACCTTATGCGCATGACTCTTGCCTGAGGCATGAAGCATTGAGCCTAGTTCATCCTAGTTCATTCTGTCCCTTCCATGTCTTTGTCAGCACTCAGGCCACCAAAGAGGCAGCCGTTAGCAGTCACCATTGTGGCAGATTCCCGTAGCGGACTCGGAGCAACACAGAATTGAGCCCCGTGCCCCCTCAGTCTCAGCAGTCTCAATTTGTTCCAGTACATTCCCGCGGATGAGGTACGAGTACGTAACCCCCCCCCCCAAACAGTGACAATGAGAATCGTCTCCACCTCCACTGCCACAGGGGCTTTTTAGCGTTAGAGCCGTACTTATGTACCTTAGGTAATTCACTTCACCGCAGCGAGACGAAGCGAAGCGAACCAGCGACAGACAACGCCCGGTTCGTGCGACAATCCCGACACTCCTGACCTCCTCCTGTATTCGTACACCACCTTACCTTGCACTTCGGTATCCTACAGCGTACTGCTACGCCTGGACTGACTCTCCGACGTTCATCACCGCAGACGAACCGAGCCAACGTTGATGGCGTAGTCCTTTTTCCTCCGAACCAGCACCCTTCTTTTCTTCAGCACAACACCACCATCGTCGTTCCTTTTTGTCGCCTCACCCCTCCGATTTCTCCTACGATCCTCGCGAAACGATCTCTCGCCTTTTTCCCTTTCATTTTCCGCCTGGTTTCTTTCGAACAACCGCCCCCGTATTCCCGACTTCTCCTTACCTCCAACGCCTCTTCCCCCCAAATTACTACACAGCACTAGCCACCTTCTCCCCCCCAGTGGCGAAAGGGGCGCCCGGTTTCAAGACAACGAAAATAGAGAGAAGGAGAAAAAAAAACCAAAACATTACACAACATTCGTCAACATGGCTGGACGTTATGAGCGGGTATGTTGTGCCCCAAAAACCGGACACTTTTCTTATCCATTCTCGTAATGGGTCGCTGACAGTGTACTCTTTGCAGGTAAACGCCCAAGACGAGGACGACTTCAATAGCCCCAACTCCGCACCGCCAAGTCACGCGCAAACTGTGCCAAACTCTCCGCCCCCGTCCTTTCACTCGAGAGCGTCATCGCGCGATCGTGCTGCCCACGGCGTTGACTCTACCCTGGCCGACGCATTCGATACCGATGGCGACGAAAGCGATGACGACGCCGACGACAGGCAAAGATTAGTCCGCGCCGACTCCACCCTGACCTCCCGCGACACATCCCGCACCGTTTCCTCCGAGTCAAGACCCCAGCCCGATAGGCAGGTCACCCAGCTTCCTCCCACCACTGCATCCGCAGCAGGCGGACCTACGACGCCGTTCCGCATCTACGGTAGCGGTATCCAGAATGAGGGCGTCTTTTCCAACTTGACGGCGAAGCCTGAGCGGGGAGGCGAGACGAAGGAAGAGCAACCTCCGGTACGTTCAATCCACCACCACCACCACCACCACTTTCCATGTCTTGTATGCGGAAAGACGGCATACATTGTCCAAGAAAACGATATACTGACCAGATGTCTAGACATATGAGCAAGCCGCTGCTGATGCGGCACCCCCTTACTGGGAGACGACTATCCTGGCTCCAGGTCTCGGTGGACCCGACGAAGTCTACATTGATGGAATGCCCGTCGGATCTCTCTTCAGTTTTGTCTGGAACGGCATGATCTCCATGTCCTTCCAGGTTGTCGGCTTCATTCTCACATACCTCCTCCACTCGACTCACGCGGCCAAGAACGGGTCCCGCGCCGGTCTGGGCATTACGTTAATTCAGTACGGTTTCTACATGAAGGGCACAACAGAGGGCGACCACCCACCCAAGATGAATGGCCAAGACGGATACGCGGCACCACCAGACCCGAACTCGCACAGCTTCGACCCCAACGCGGTTACGGGAGAGGGCGGCGGCGGTGTGTCGGACATTACGGGACAAGAGTGGATTGCATACATTTTGATGGTTGTCGGATGGTTCGTCCTCATTAGGTCTGTAAGCGATTACCTGAAGGCACGGCGCCACGAGCAGCTCGTCTTGCAGAGCCCCGACCGTGGATTGCCTGTGCCCATCATCGCAGATGGCGAGTCGTCCGAGAGAGTGGTATAGCATTGGCGTTTTCGTGTGTCACAGCGTGACGAAGCGCAGTTGGGCTTTCTTCTTGTTCCAAAGTGGTTATTGGTCTGGGCCACGAGTCTACGACATTTGGCATCTCGCGCCTTTTCTTTGCGTCGTCCAGTGGGTTTTGGGTGTTTTACGGGAAACGGAAATGGGAGCAGGGTAATCTACATAGGAAGCACAGCAGCAGCTTTCATTCTCGGCATCAATACTGAGGTTTTCTTGGGTACCTACCATCCTTCGTGTTTGATCATCTCACACATACCCGTGATACCGGAATGCCGTCCTTCCAGATACTACCGAGGCATTTCGTATGGTGCTCCTTGGATTCCACAGGGCGCAAGAGACATCTTTTAGTGCTTGCAGCGGGATGATCCGCTTAGTAGGCGGGGTCAACAAGAGAGTTTCCAGGTTACCTTATGAGCTCCCACTTGCCCGGGCAGTCTGAACTCACTCCCCTGGGTCGCTTATCGACAAGGTTCGAGAGCGCGGGGGATCAACCCACCTCCACCACATTCGCGCCCTACCAGGCGCTGTAAGGTAGCTCAAGCTGTAGCGGTGCAGACATGCTGAGGTGTGTTCCTTCATGCTGAAAATGCAACTGAATCACCGTCACCTTTGATGGTCATTTCTGATCTTTACAATACACTCACTGACCTTTCTTCCTGGAAACAACAACTTCTCGCGTGACCTCTACCCAGAGAATTCTTCACCTCCCTCACCCAACAAAGCAAACCAACAGTTCACCACTAAAATCAAGCATAGCACCCGCCACAACGAATACCAGACGCCCTTTCATCCGGAGAGCTCTCCAGCTCCTCCCGAGCTCAACACCACGACAGACCCCTCGCTTTCTACACCAAACCCCCGCTCCCAACTACAAGATGGCCTGGCGAAGCTCCGGCGCGACAAATAAAGACCTGGTCGAGAACATGTGGCGTCACAGCCTCATCAAGGACCAACGAGTCAAGGACGCCTTTCTCAAGGTACCCTTAGACCTTCAAACCTTTCCCCTAGTCACTGCCAAAGTAACCATCTCTGACCTGCTACCTAGGTTGACCGGGCACACTACGCTCCCGCTGCGCCGTACGAAGACTCGCCCCAGTCCATCGGCCACAAGGCCACCATCTCGGCACCTCACATGCACGCCAGCGCCACCGAGTCTCTCCTCCCGCATATCCTGCCCTCCGCAACAAGGCCCGCTCCGCGAGTGCTGGACGTCGGTTCCGGATCGGGATACTTGACGCACCTGCTTGCCGAGCTTGTGGGGGATAAAGGGCTCGTCGTTGGGCTGGAGCATATCCAGGCGCTCAAGGATATGGGCGAGACCAACATGGCCAAAAGTGCCGAGGGGAGAGCACTCCTGGACAGCGGCAAGGTCAAATTCCGGGTTGGTGACGGACGGAAGGGCTGGGTGGAGGCGCCGCGGGATGGGGAGACGGGGGATTCCACGGGGTGGGATGCCATCCACGTTGGTGCTGCTGCGGTGGAGCTTCACCAGGAGTTGGTGGATCAGCTACGGGCGCCTGGGAGGTGAGCTGGGCGAGCGTTGGTACCTGATGAAATAATACTGACTTATAGACAGGATGTTTATCCCCGTCGAGGACGACACTGGCTACGATCAGTACGTTTGGGCCATTGACAAGAAGGAGGACGGGTCCGTTGTGAAGGAGAAGCTGTTTGGGGTTCGATATGTGCCACTGACTGATGCTCCCAAGGCGTGATTTTACGATACCGAGACACGATGCAACGTTGATGTGCGATATACCTCATGAACAATGATACTGGTTTCATTCTCCTCTTTCAACTTGCGTGCTGGGAACACCACATTAACAAGTGAGATATAGACTTACGCTGCATATCATATATTGCCCGATGCACGACTCAATCGGCCTACAGAGCGTTCATATCCGTAGATTTAGTATTTTGGCGGGTGTTGACCCTGGTAAATAGCATCGAAAAGTGCCAGGGTTGCTCTAATGGATCCCAGAGACAACTGATCTGTCTAGGGCCTGCGGGGATCTGCGCTGCATTAGTGGCCACCAGGAACACCGCCAGCAACATGCCTTCACCTCCGCATCGGCCAGGCCATATCCTGTGTAGTACAGACACAGAGAGACAATGAGACTCTTGGAAACTGCCCACGGGTCACAGCCACTCGGGAACTTCGTCATCTACGAAGGAGACAATGCGCCAGACTTTGCCATTCTCTCCCACACGTGGGGAGCAGAGGAGGTTACACTGCAAGACGTGCACGATGCCCAAAAGAACATCAGACTGATGGCCGGATACCCCAAGATCACGGGAGCCTGCCGACTTGCCCAGAGTCAGGGGTACGACTACATCTGGATCGACACGTGCTGCATCGACAAGACGAGCAGCGCCGAATTGTCCGAGGCCATCAACTCCATGTTCAACTGGTACGAGCAGGCTAGTATTTGCTACGTCCATCTCTCTGACTTGGACTACTCGATATACCAGCAGCCAGGCATGGCTGCCCCGTTGGAATTGGCGCTGCGCGAATGTCGCTGGTTCACTCGCGGCTGGACACTCCAGGAGCTCATTGCACCCGACAACGTCGACTTTTACGACAAGCGCTGGTATCTCATCGGCTCCAAGCTCGACGAGTCACTCGGTCCCGTGCTGGCGACCGTCACGGGAATCAGTCTCGACATCCTGAACAAGACGGTACCCCTGGAGTCGTCGAGCGTCGCGGAGCGCATGCACTGGGCTTCGTCAAGAATAACAACCCGCAAGGAGGACCTGGCCTACAGCTTGATGGGCATATTTGGCGTCAACATGCCGCTGCTGTACGGCGAGGGGATGAAGGCTTTTGCGCGGCTGCAGGAGGCCATACTCCAGGATACGGGAGACCACTCCATATTTGCATGGCATAGCAACTACGAGACGTCAATGCAGGAGGCGGCGTTTGACCAGCATATCCTCGGCGGCTTGCTGGCTCCGTCGCCGGTTGAGTTTTCTCAGTTCCAGTACCTCCGGCCGTTGCCGGCGTTCGGGACGACGGGGCAGCAGCCGATTCAGCTTACAAATCAGGGGATCAGGATATCCATGTACCTTGAGCCCGTGGACGATGAGCCAGCCGGCGGCGGCGACGGCAGCGCGGCGGACGATTTTTACGCTGTTTTGGACTGCGCTATCCAGGGCGAGAACGGGGATCAGTGTCCGCGCATCATGTTGAGGAAGTTATCGGGGAACCAGTACGCCCGGGTCCGGACGGGGAGCGTCTGCACGGTGATCCCGGCGCCGGATTCGACGAGGCCGGGGCGGGGAAGCTACAAGACTGTCTTCGTCAAGCGGAGCCCGGCGTATGTTTTACCGGATATCTCTGTCCTCAAGGCGGGTTGGAAGGCGGGCGGCGCCCGGGAGGCGTTTCGGGTTGTTGATTCGTATCCTACGGGGCCGTGGGTGCCGAGTCTGGGGATCCTGAGGACAGGGAACCCTTACTTTGAGCCGGTGCTTGCTGGGCTGCGGTTTGAGTCGCCGACAAACGCGCGAATCCAGGTTGATGTTGTCGTTGGATGGAGGAGGGCGGATGGGGAGTGGAAGGTGTGGTGTCATGCTTGTGAGACGCAGGCTGATTTGGAGGTTGATGTGCTGTGGAGGGACACGCAGTTTGCTGTGTCTGGTGGGTTAGATCAGTTTGCTGAGACGGACGTGGAGGTCACGGTCAAGGTTGGGGGAGATGTTGAACGGAATTGGAGGAGTGGGGGTTTCGCTCAGGTCAAGAGGCATGAGGTTCCTGTGCGCGTGAGGTTGGTGGAGGTTGATAGGCTTGGGAGGAAGGGGGTTAGGATTGAGTGTTGTGCGCCGTTCCAGCCGCATGTTCCTGGGTATCAGAAGACGGGGCTTTTGCCGTGGGACGAATATGATTGAAAGACAATGAACTTTAGATGCAGTGACTGTGATTTCACAAAGAGATGTCGAGGTTGAAGTGTTAGTAGTTATAAAGTGCGGATCTACTAAGGACTTGGATTATGAATCCTCACGCCTGATATTATGAGACAAGCATCATGCTAACATGTCAGCAGTCACAGGTTAATACAAGACGGCGATGCTTGAAAGGGGAAGTGAAAATATTGGGATGTGAATGGTAAAAAGTGACAAAACGAGGGCAGGTTCCCAGACCATCCACTCCTCGGCCACGTCGCAAAAAGGACGCACGCAGCCTACCCATCCAGTAGCAACCGAAAAACGTCTCATAAATCATACACATTGTTTCAAATCTGGTTCTGTTCTTCCTCCTTGGCGGCATCCGCCTGTCTCGACTCCATCACCCCGCTCAGGTGCGTATACGCTATTACAACATTGCCAATCTGCGGCATGTGCTTGATGCTCAAAAACGCCTGGCCGTGATCCATGCCGGCCAGGTACATGAGTTCCAGCTCCCCTTTCCCGCTCCACCTCTGAGGCGTCGTCGCCCACTCGGGCTTGTCGTGTCGCGTATAGTTGAGGTCGCCAAAGTAGACGTAGCTCGCCACGGCGTCTGGATCGGTGACGCAGTCCTCACCGCCGAGGACGACGGTGGTACGCTTTCCTTGTAGCTGAGGCGTCCAGAGGATGAAGTCTTGCCAACGGAAGCGGCGGGCAAGGGTGTGTGCAACCATGGGGTCTGTGGCAACGAACCAGATTTCCCATTCGTTGCCCCATTTCGGTGTGCGCCGCGTAAAGTTGTAGGCCACGGCGGGGAGGTGGAGGAGCAATGATACGGGGTCGATGAGGACGATGGAGTTAATCTTTGCCGCGATGTCGGGTCTTTGTAGCAGCGGGGAAACGAAGAGCGTGCCAAAGGAGTTTCCAACAAAGACAAAGTCATTGTAGTTTTGCTGTTTGATGATAGCGTCTATGCCGTCGACAAGCTCCTTGGTTGTCTGCAAAGGGGGGCAAATCCGCGAGGAGACGGGGAGAATCTCGATACACAGCACGCCAACGTCCTTTGGAATGCTCCAGAGCCACAGTAGATACGGGAGCATGCCGACGCCGACGCCGTGCATGAAGAGGATGGGACGCTTGGTCTCTGACGTGTGCGGGCGGCAAAAGTAGCTTAGCTTCGGGTCAGCAGACTCGTTGGGCGAGAAGAGGGTCATGGGCCGCCATGGAAAGACGGAGAAGAAGGTGTTGCGTGGTTGACGGTAAAATTTGAAGCCTCTGATGAAGAGGACGAGGGTTGCGAAGAAGTCGAGGGTGCCAGTGGTCTTTTGAACGTATTAGTATCCTACCCAGGCTCGTTGAGAAAGACGATCACTGCAATATCACTTACAAGGTAATACATTAGGCTCCGGTGGGTGATTGTAATGGCATCGAAACTGAGGCGCATTGGTGTTGCGTCTCCGAAGCCTCTCTTGATATTGACTCCAGCCCGCTCTTCGGTTTCCGCAATATACTCCTCGAGTTCCTCGTCATGCTCTTGCGGATTGCCTTGCTTGTCAAATAATGCCCACATCAACCAGTCTTTGACATTCTCCCTGCGAATATCACCGAGCTGGGCGTTGCAGTGCCATTTTCGAATATACTGCTCGACATCTGGCGCGTGATCCAATCCCTGGTAGAAGAACCGCCGCCGTTCTTCCTGATTCAGAGGCTCTGGCTGAAGGCCGGGTTTCTGTAGACGTCGGCGATACGGCACAAACCAGGCAAAGTAAAAGATGATTTCGATGGCACCAACGACTTCGATGAGGATGGATACGGGATGAGCGATACCGGGTACACCAGCGAGAGCGAATATGAACCAAAAGTAGAGGAAGCAGAGGAATCCGAGGTACTGGAAGTATATTACCATGGACCTCACCAGAATGAGCTCCGGAACCGACCTTCCCACAAGCATTTTTGGATTGGAGAATGCTGGACGGCGCGAGTGCCTAGTTGTGGATTTGAGAGCGCTCTTCGATCCGTCAGAGTCCCTTGGCGTTGACGACGTCTGGTAAAGCTAAGACAAGATGACTGGGCAGCGGCATGCCGCGATCTTAATACGATGGAGAGTTCGAATCGACAAGCTTGGGACCCACGTCAGAGATCTACGAAACGGCATGGGCCCGGCCTGCAACATGGATCTATCTGGCCGAGGGTGATTCCCTTTTGCTTTGTCTACGCTTGTGATTTGAACGGTACAACGGCCGCTGGTAAGGGCCACAAACATGCTCAAACCGAACAGAACTTTCCAGGTGGGTTCCTTGTTGTCCGGGCACTACCTTGGAGCCTTGGACTGTGCAAAGGCAGACTGCGAATGAAAGTTGGGTGATGGAATCGGACGAAACTCAAACCGAAGCGACATGGTGCCATCTCTCAACTGGCGGATTAGTCGTGCGGACTCTTCTGCGGGCTGAGTCCCCTCTCTTGGGTTGTAGTCAAGTGTCCAACGCTCCCATCAATGCCACGCCGAAACGTCACAGTCTGTGCTGTTAAGTTGGGTTGGGGAAGTGAGCTGCGAGATGCTGCAGGGACTTGCTTGTCTCGATGGTGGGTAGCAAAGTCGTTATAGATCAGGGAGTGATTGGTGAGCTCGAAGCCAATTGCCCGATTCAGTTCTGTACGATGCATTCGCGTGAGGGGAACGACGGGGGTTTGCTGGTCGAGTGTAAGTCGGGGACAGTAGTGGGACGTGGCAAGTCGGGTCGACATGTGCCATCTCGAGTCGTAGAGGTGTTGTATCGCGAAGACGAGCAGAACTTCATGATGCGTCAGATGTGCACGGATTCGAGAATACACTCTGGTAGTGAAAGTCAGAGTTGGTCAAGTGAGGTCAGTCAATTGGGGAGACGAGAGAGTGAATAGACGTAGGTTCGGATACGATGGTCTGTGTTGGTGAACTATGGCCGCTCTTTGGAAAGTGTGTCGACCACAGCAAACTTGAGAAGCTTCATATTGGGAGGCGCAGGGTTTCGGTGATGGAGACTGAGAGAGTGGAAGATGTCAGTAGAAGAGCAGTGGGAGCAATGGATGTTGACGATGGGATCCGAGTCGAGTTGTCCAGGGACTTCTCTCCAGCCGGATTTGGAATGCAAGTCGACCCGCTGCCTTCCCAACCAGGCGGCCCTGGCAATCCGCGTCCTAACTGCACTGAGACTAGCGTCAAGCCACTGGGGTTGAATCCCGTGCAAAGACCCACAGCTGTGATCCACTCTGAGGCCCATAATCCCGATAAGAGAGATTGTGGCTTGACCCACTTCCCCTATCAGAGCGTCCCGACTGGACGCCACCAGATCGAGCGGAGGAACATTCCAACCGTATTCCAGCCCTGTGGCCGTGTGGCCTCTTTTGGTGGCATGTCCTCACCCCAAAACAAGCATTATGATGGCTGGTCTCGATTCCTTCGACGCTGTCGCCTACCAACATGTAAGCCATACACGCATACACGGTGATTCGGCCTAACTATGCACTCTCGCGGCCCCGTGTGGCTTGCGGACTTTGCATCGCAATAGTGTCCTTCGAGAACCCCAAGCGGTATTCAGGCGGACTTCTGGTAGGATAAAAGGTGATGGACTTCTCGCTTTCCGAGTGGAATATGAAGACTTGGTCATCATTCTAAACCACTACTCTCAACTCTCACCAAATCAGTCCCACTTTCTGGGACAAAAAGAGTCTTCCTTTCATCTCCTGTCGATCCCAAACACCTCAGTGGAGCCCATCTACCAACAACCCCCCGGCCCCGATCCGCCATCCCGCACTCGGTCTCACCTCTCGCATCCGTACTCGGTTCCGTCCCGAGACCCCATCACCTAGGCGCTTTCACGGCACGTCACGGATCACCTGCCGATCATGTCCTCCACAAAGACCATCCTCTTCCTCGGAGCCACTGGCGGCTGCGGACTCTCAGCTCTACGCCGTTCCCTCGACGCCGGCTTCACATGCATCGCCCTGTGCCGCACCCCGTCCAAGCTGACCTCCGTCCTCCCGTCCGAAAAGTACCCCAACCTCCGCGTCGAACAAGGCAACGCCCACGACGCCGACGTGATTGCCCGATGCGTCATCTCGCCCCTTGACGCAACCCGCTTCGTCGATGCCGTCGTTTCCTCCATCGGCGCCTGGTTTGAGCTGCGCAAGATGAACCTCGAGGACGTCAACGTCTGCGAAAAGGGCATGACCGTCTTGCTCAACGCCATCAAGAAGCAGCGCACCGAAAAGGGCGTCTCTGGACGGCCGCGCGTCATCGGGCTCAGCAGCACTGGCATTTCCAAGTTTGGGAGAGACACGCCTCTTGTTGTTCAGCCTCTCTACAAGGGCCTTTTGCACACCCCGCACATGGACAAGAAAGCCATGGAAGAACTCCTCTTTGCGAGTGGTGAAGCCTGGACGGTGGTGCGTGCCAGCTTCCTGACCAACGGAAAGGAGCAGCCCGCAGGCACAGTCCGGGTGGGCGTCGAGGACCCCGTCAAAGGTGTTGAGGAACTGGCTATTGGGTACAGCATTGCCCGTGAAGATGTTGGCAAGTGGATGTATGAGAGCATCTTGCAAAAAGGCGGAGATGACAAATATGTTGCCAAAATTGCAACTGTCACCTACTAAACACCACTAGGCTGTTGCTTTTGCTTCGCTTCTTACCATGTTCTTGCTTGGCTTCACATGGACGTCTCCTTTCAATACCCTTATTTTGTATGCTCTACTCGTTTTCCAACTAGTTGTCGATTACGAATTATCTATAATATAATGTTTGGTACGCTTCCTGCTTCCAATCGTGAACTGATTCCGGCGTGAAAAAGGCCGGGGGCATGTTGCTGTTCGCTGGTTTCCAATCAGACTTTTCTCCTCTCCGTCCCGCTATAACATCATCTCCCTTAACCAGCGTGCCCTTCAACTTGAGTCATCTTCCAGGGGGCCCACGTTGCGCTTGAGAAAGTAAACGAGCTGGTCTATGCTGTCAGGCTCGGTGATCCAGTGGCCGCCATACTCGTACTCGTGCCATTCGACTTCTTTCAAGCCTATGTTGTGCAATGCCTTGCATAGGGCTCTTCCGTTCTTCACCGGAACCGTCGCGAGCGTGGGAAAGGAAAATTGGCGTGTGTGCCATCTGGTAGTTCACATCACCACACTTTATCTTCCACCCAGTATAATCGCTGGCAAAAAGACCTGCTGGGACTTCGTAGGGTGAAAGGCCTGGGTAGGCCCAGCCAGCGTAGCCGATAAGGCCACCCAAGGCTTGACAGCCTCTCAAGTAAGCCGCGACAGCTGTTGCGAATCCCTGGCTGATGCCGCCCAGGAAGATCTTGTCGGGTGACACCAGGTCGGATTCCTGGTCGATGAGGTGGGTGATGAAGTCGATACTCTCCAATAGGCCTGGTTCTTGCAATTCTTCTTGCTCGTTTGGGTTCTCTGTAGACCACATATCGAACCATTGGGTCCTGTCCGTTTTGGAACGTTTTGATGGAATCGACGGCGCGCTGGGGAAGATCCATTTGATGGTTGGGAACAGGGCTTGGAGGGTTCGAGGGGGTGGTGGCGCTGGTGTGTCGTCCAGGGGGTCTTCTGGTTGTTCAGGACCATCGTCTTGGAGGGCCAAGAGAGCCAGAATTCGTGCCAGGTCTTCCGAGACTTCGCATTCAAAGAACTCGTCTGCAAACTCCTCGCCGTTACTGCCTCTGCCATGGAGAAGGATGATGGTGTGCGTGTGCTCGTTGCCCGGGAGGGGTTCGAAATGGAAAACGTCCGTTGAGTATGTCATTGTACGAATAAATACGTTGGCAATAATACCGTTCAAATTGATGTTGACAGACTTGTGTATTCTGTATTCCTAACGAATAGGTAGCGTCGGGTGTGGTGAAGTTGCGGATAGTTTGGCTGGTGGTTGGCGGACTAGCGGCAAGTTACCCCCTAATTAATTGCCTGCCACTCCGTGCCTTCCTTCGCTAAAAACGCACCTACCTCGCTGTGCTTGACGGGCGCTTCTTGACGACCGTACCTTCAGGTACCTGATGCTGCGTACCTGCCTGATGAGACTCATCAGACTCAAGGTACCTTGCCATGTATCTTCGACATGGAGAGTTATCAAAAAAGGGGCTGTAAACACATCAATCGAGTATTCCAAGAGCAGGTATACTAACAGACACTGGGAAAGTGATATTCTGAATTGCCTTTTTTTTTTATTTTTTTTTTTATTTTTTTTTAAAGAAGTGATTGTCGAAAACAATCTCCCAGTCGCCTTTTGAGTTTATACAATAAACCCACAAACACGACCTTACCTTACGTAACCGAGACATGCGGTGTACTTTGCAAATCATCCAGACGCGACAATCCTACTCTCTCAACATCATCTGCGAATAACACCAATGGCTTGTTTCTTTGAAGCCATTGCAAAGCAGTCGGACGTCTTGTCATTTACGCAAGCGAACTCATAAGCACGTGGAATCGGCCAGTATGGTGTCGCTCGCGCCAGAGTTGTTGCGCATCATCGGACAATACCTTGCAAGTCAACATTTCGAACCTAAACACGGAGAACATCTTTTGGATGTGGTCTAACTACCAGTGCCCTATGGTACCAACAGACGACCAACAAAAAGACATTAAGGGCTTTGTGTCGCGTCAACAAGGCATTCCAAGATGCCTTCAGCGAGTTCCTGTACGCCGAGGTCTATCTGGGCTACAATCACTTTGTCAAGGACGACCCTCCACAGAAATGGCTTGTCAAGGAGTCCCCAGAAACCCGCCACATAAAAGTCATCCACTTCCGACCCAAAGGCTTCGAATTGAACAGCCGTGAGATGGAACTTGACGATCATGCTCGACGTTGCAACTCCCAGCTTAGACGACTATTGGCAAACACCCCAAATGTCGAGAGATTTATGTTCGTCACACCTTTAGCACTCAAGGTACTACCCTCAGCCCTGTAGGATTGCACGCTAACGGCCGTTTTTAGCTTGGAAGACGGAGAATTTTACCTCTCCTCCGCAACCTTAAAGGCTCTAAAGCACTGCTGCCCCAATTTGGAAGACATCTCCTTCGATTTAGAATCTCACCCACATCAGCCCGGCGCTGACAGATACTGTCGCGACGATGACTCTTGGCGAGACCCGGAGCCCTTCATGCCTGTTCCTGATGACTTGCAGTACAGCATTGCCGACTTCAACGTCTTTTCAGGCCTGACCGGACTTCACCTAACTGGGCTACAGGGGCATATCCCAAAGTGGATAGAAACCATAGCCTGTATCCTGGGTTCCTCCCCGAAGCTCACTGATCTAAGCCTTTCTCTTTCTCGACCAACGGCGGATAGCTTTGCTCATTTAGACGATCGTGATGAGCTTTACGACTTTCTCATGAATTTGGGAAATCGCTATGGACATCTTGGTCACCCTCCGCTCCGCCTCAAATCTCTCAAATTATACTACCCCGTCCTTCTTTGCGAAGACGAGGACGGCGGGTCTGACTATCTCGACAAACTAACCGACTTGAACCACTTGCAAGAATTCCGACTCTCCAACCAGAGTGCCATTATGCGAGGAAATAGCCCACCGGATGCCCCGGAGCTCGCATTCTACGCCATTGACCCGAGCACAATGCCGAACCTCCGTCAACTCACCATCGGGGCATGGGAAGCAGGCATAGGTCATTGCTTTGAAGAGCTAGACGAAGAATACGCAAGCCAACTCAGTGTCCGCGTGGACCCTCAAACATTCATCTTCGACCCGAATTACGAGGAAGGCATCCCTGATATGCTCGACAATGAGATGGTCCTGAGAGCTGAAGAGCTCATCATACCACAGACCTGGATTGAAAACGGCAAGGATGCACCTGACAACTGGGACATGTTCAAAGTCCTCGAGTCCTGCCGTTGGATCACCTCCATCGGCTTCACCATCGACACCACAGTCGCCCCGTACGGCCTGATTGACATCCTTGCGAAGATGAAGGGCTTGAAAAAGCTTTCGATAGAGTATCCCAAGTTCAAAACCAACAGAGGGCATGGGGGAGACCCCCTTCAAAGACTTAAGAAAGTGGAATACCTCAAACCTGAGATCGTCGCCGCAAAGTGCAAGCACTTGACCTACATGAGACTGCACGGCCATGGCATCAAGATATGGCGGCCGTCAGCGGGAACGGCAGAGTTCGAATATCTCGAAGACGAAGAGGATGCCCTTGTTGGCGCCTTCTTCCGCAAAGAGGCTCGGGAAGATAACGATTGGATCGCCGAAGCAATGGACAGCGACTACTTCGAGCCGCCGCGACCACTGTAGCGGGCTGAGCAAATTGTGAATCACTTCATGTCTGCTCGAAAGGAGGTCAATGACAAGTGATATAATCAACATCAATATACCGATCTTTGGCCAGCGTAACTGAAATTCACGTAGAGGCTTTCCTAGAGTTCTCTAGGTAGAGAGAAGCCTTGCTTGTATTTTATAACTTTCAGAATCTCTCAGCTTCTTTTACCAGCCAGCTTGTCCAAATATCTTACCAAGGTTGGATACCATCCTTGTTCACAACCTTGCCAACATCCGCATCCCGTTCACCCTCAACAACCTGTTGAATCAGCCTGCCACCCTGGCTCGGCGCACCCGCACCCATCTTCTTCAGCGCATCCGGATTTCCTCCCAACCCCGTAGCCAAGAAACCGGGTGAGATGCACCACACCTTGACTCCGTCTGCCTTGAGAAGCCAGTGCCAGTTCTGCATGACCATGTTCAGCGCGGTCTTACTAGATCGGTATCCGGCTTGAGGCGTGTACGGTTTAGGCCAGCCGGCAGCCGTTATGGTGCCTGGTTGGAACGGGAGCAGGCCGGCGCTTTCGATGCCGTTAAGAGTGGATAGTCCGCTGGTGATGAAGAGAAGGCGAGGGTCGGAGGATTTGATCAGAAGAGGGGCAAAGGCGTGGGTTACGACGTGTGTTCCGGATGTGTTGACGTCGTATGACTTGTTCATATTCTGGCGGATGGCTTTGATATCCTCGGGGTTGTAATTGTGAGGTCCAAAGTCGTGGGAGGCGCCTACATGTTGATTGTCAGTCTCATTATTGGGTAGTGATGGTATTGTGTCCTGGCTGAAGACTTACCGGCGTTGTTGACCAAGACATCGAGGAGCCCGTGCTTCTCTTTCACAGTCTTGAAAGCACTAATGATTGAATCATCATCGGCTACATCCACTTGGATGACCTCCAAAGAGCTTTTGGTAGATGGGAATTCCTTTGTGAGTTCAGCAAGGGCAGTTTCGCCTTTTTCGAGGGACCTTGATCCAATAATGATATGGTATGTCCTGTCGGATTGCAGCAGGATCTTGACTGTTTCGTAGCCGATGCCAGTGTTGGCTCCGGTGATGAGAATGATACGCTTGGAAGACATGGCGGACTACTTTAGACGACTTAGTTTATTGGTATAATGGGATTGAATGTAGAACAATAAGGTAGTGTCTTCAAAACAGTCGACTTCCAGCCCTTTTATTCCTCCGCATCACAGCATGTTCCTAGCCTGAGACAGCTTCAGCCCTAGCCAGCGCGCCCGGGTTTAAGCTTGACGGGGGGTTCTATACGACAGAGGGCTAGATTGCGGGGAAATCATACGAAAAAAAAAAGCGCCAACAATCCCTTGGATTCTTTTACAGCAGAGTATATAAACGCGAAGTCGCGACGACATAAATCTTCACGCCGATAAGCTTTAACTGCGTCCTCCGGCCCGGCGTGAGTGGATCTTACGTTGCCCGGAGCCGGGGGGTCCCGATCTGGACATCTTTAACCCCGTTGGAGTCCTCAATGAGGGGTCTTGCATGAGATGAGGTTGAGCACCTTGAGCACTAACAGAACTTAGCTGCGAACGCTAAGAACCGCGATAACCTTCTCTCTTTGGAAGACATAACGGATTGTTCTGCTCAATGTCCCGCCGGCATTCTACGGACCCCACCCCGACGGCAGACTAAAGGACTCGGTAAGCCATCCCGAAAGCTGCTGAATGACGTGAGTCAGTGCTGAAGTCGCCTAATGCCCCCAAGCTGTCCATCTCGAATTTGAGTACGGCGTACGGAGTATCTACCTTATCTGAAATCGAAGTATCATTGACGAAAGAAACAAAGAAACAGCCATTCTTCTCTCCAGTTTAACGACGGGAATAACAAACATAACATACCTTAAACATGGCACCGAAATCCGTTCTCCTTGTCGGCGCCAATGGTACGCTAGGCGCCAAAATCCTGGACTCCCTGGTGGCCGCCAAATCCTTCAAGGTCAGCGCCCTGAAGCGCGCCAGCTCCAAGAGCACCATCGCGTACCCCGCAGACCAAGTCCAAGTCGTCGAAGTCGACAACGACCTCTCCTACGAGGGTCTCAAAAAGGCCTTTGCGGGCCAAGAAGTCGTCATTGTCAGCTTCCGCCTGCGCGATCTCGACCAGCACCTGCGCATCGCCGAGGCGGCGTCCGCGGCGGGCGTGAAGCACTTTATGCCCGCCGACTTCGGCAGCATCGACGCCGATAACCCCCGCGCGAGGGAGCTCATTCCGCTGTACCGCTGGAAGCGCGCCGTGCGTCAAAAGGCGCAGGAACTGGCAGACAAGAACCCGGATTTCGCGTGGACGGGCATCGTCTGCGGGCACTTTTTCGATTGGGGTGTCAAGGAGGGCTTCTTGCACGCGTACCTCGACACCAAGAAGATCGATGTCATTGACGGCGGTAACATCAAGGCCTCTGTTGCGACATTGCCGAGGGTCGGCGAGGCCGTTGTGCGTATTCTCAACTTGGGTGTTACCGAGTCGACGAAGAATAAGACGCTTTTCATTCAGAGCTTTTGCATCACGCAGAACGAGCTGCTTCAGAGCTTGGAGAAGGCCACGGGGGCAAAGTGGACTGTCAACAAGGTTGAGTCTGAGAGCTTCATCACGGAACACAAGGTCAAGGCCGATGCGGGTGACGCTGAGGCGATCGAGGACCTTGTCTTCGCTGTTGGGCAATTAGATGCAAACTGGACGAAGCGAGATGACTTTGCCATGGAGGCTTTGGGGCTGGAGGATGAGGATTTGGATACTGTGATAGCAGATATTGTCGCTAACCCAGCAGTTTGAGGGACATCCCTGTATCAGTGACTAGACTAATAGCATTGTCTCAGCTACACTGATTAGATTCCTGATTTCTCGCCTTGAATGAAAATCATTCTTGCTGGGAAAATAGACACAGCTCATGGAGGAACATATGATACAATCTAGGTGAAAGTCCTTGATTCATACCCGACTTCTAAATCACAAGCTACCGACTGCCTTTGGCAAGTCCGTCATATCTTCCAGGAATACATCAAACTCGGACCGAACCAGTTCCATATCCTCATCGACATCATCAGTCCATCGATGAATATAGATGGTCCTCAACCCAACCTTCTGCGCCCCTCGCAAATCATATGCATGTGCCGCAACCAACACTACTTCCTCAGGCTTGAGCTTAACAAGCTGCAAGGCCTTTCCATACGCAATGGGGCTAGGCTTGTATACACCGAGAAGCTGACTGGAAAAGAGCATGTTGAAGCTCAGCCCTGAAAAACGGACGAGGTCAAGCTGCAAGCGAGTCGTGCCGTTGGCATGCACAAACACTTCGAGACCGAGATCGTTGCGCAGGCTCTCAATTGCCTTTGAGACTTCCGGCCAGGCAGGCTGCGAGTGCCATACTTTGATCAACTCCGTCTTGATCTCGGAATTGAAATGGCTGGCGTACACGGGAGACTGGTCCAGCAGGTTGTCGAGGACCCGTGCAAACGTGATGTCAATGTCCTCGGGCTCAAGACCCTGCGCATGCCGGTTTGCATTCTCGATGAAATACTGTCTGCGCCATTCGAGCGCGAACTTTGACGCTTCTTCCTTTGGGATGGTGGCGGGTAAGGCTTCAACTACACTGGCGTGCCAGTCGAGGCAAGTTCCCATGAAGTCGAAGAAGACTGCCTTGATCTCTGTAGGTTGCTGCGACATGATGGTTGGTAGGAAACGGTTGAGATACCCTTGTGGGTAGTGGGAAGCCATGGGCGGGAAAACAAGCCTTGCTTGGCAGGAACCTTGAAATATGAAGTCCTAGGCCCTAATGGCTTTCAGAACGACAGTCTTACTTCATTCAAAAGTTCCTATTAGTAATTCGAGGTCATTTTGGGACTTTGGAAGGGCGCACTTTAGCGCAATAATCCGTCGACATATTGTGCAATGTCAGCATGATCAGGTAAGCCGAGTAAAATGACGTGGTTATCCTGACCAAAGCAAAGCGGCCATATGGAAAGGCAAAAACTAAGACCAGGGAGTCAGTCAAGTTTTTTGAAGGAAAAAAATTATTAAAGAAAACCTTGGGAACTTGAGCCTAATGAGTTGAAAGTTCTAATACTTCTTCGTGCTTCTACTCCCTCCACGATGATACTGGAGTGCTTTACTTCCTTTTCAATGACAGTGATACATCGGGGAATGGGAGAAAAGGCAGAACGAAGTTCAAAACATGGAGGATTGAAGGGTAGCTTCATTTGGCCTCACTTAGCATGTTTGAATTATGGGACGAACGAATACCAAAAGAAAGGTTAAATATGACTTACCACTAATGCAACCCGTTCCAGAGCGTTAACCCCAACCTGAACTCAGTTCTGCAGCAACTCATATAACATCGTAACAATAGTGCATCTTGTATGAAAGTGAAAGTAAGGTAACGTCCGGAAATCTCAACTTAGGGCATTTGGCATGATGTGTTCTCTTCAAGTTGGCCCTGGAACCTCCAAGGGCTTGCTTATGCTCAAATCAAGTCACGGAAGAGGACTTGAGAACTCACGTTCTCTGAAAAGTTTGTAAGCCGAACAAGTTATTTTTCTTATTTCAAACCCCATTTCCTCACGTGGTCGACTACTTATTGCCTATTTCTGTACCCTTGCGAGGAGCGGAAGGCTTTGTTGCGAGAGTGGCGTGAGTGACGGCCTTGGCTTGCAGTCAGCACAACTTCTAGTCATGAATCTAGGGCGGGGAACGAGTCTGTGTGCAACTGCGCCAATTCTTCATTTCTACAGGCCCGCTGTTGGTGCAACCGATATCTGCCGGCACTTATCAATCCCGAGCGGAGTGCATGAAACAAGCGCCTCAGTCGGGACCATTGGGCTAAAGGCTTCTTCACGTCTGAGGACTCACAATGATGGATGATAATGACAAGATTTGCGCCTCGCAGTTAACCTACTTCACCTGACTGGGCACACTATGCAAGTGTTCGGGCGCCACAGTACGATATGGGCAGTTTAGGCGAACAAGCCCTTGGTTGGAAGTGATAGCCCGGCCACCAAAAGCTGCTCAATGGCGGGGTTCCTGGGTGCCTCGATGGGCTGCGATGACATGCCCGCGATACGGCCCCAGTAAAGAGCTCCGGACGGAACAGTTTTGAGGAGCTATGACTGGGGGAAATCTGCAGGACCGGGGACCCGGACCGGGGCACGCGGTAGTGGGCAATTTCTCCGTCCACATGGTTGTTCTTGGCACTATCAAGCAAATAATGTGACCTTTAACAGAATGCCATGGCAGGATCCTGATTAGATCTTGGCAACGCAAGTTGAATGCTCTATAATACCACACTGAAACAAGGGCTAGCGGCTGCAAACTGCCATTGAAGGGGAAATAGCTCCAGAGTCCTTCCTATTTTGCATCCGCCCCTTTGGCTTGCCCCCTCAGGCATATCTCTGAGCCTTGAAATCGCAACAGTTGTCCGTGGATTTTTGAACATGATTGGATCGCCTATAGAATCTCCCGTTTCTGTTGATCGTGGGTTTTCCTCAGCGTAGGATTCGGACGGTATGTTGGATCCAGTTCGTAAGGCTTCGAGGAGACAGAATCCTCCACGATAAGTCCACCAATCGAGTATGCATTGTATCTTCACCTTGTTTGCTTGTCTTGACTCGGACTCTGTAGGAATTGGCAAAGAATCGGCTTGAATCTTCTATATAACGCGAGCTCATCATCCGATGTTGTCATTTCGGGGAGAGTCTTAGAACCCTCACTGGACAGAAACATTCCATCCTAATCACGACTGACTATACTTCCACCTTCGAGCATTGTAATCAACCAGGTTTTAGCCATCATGTACTTCTCCAAGGCCAGCATTGTGGCTTTGCTGGCGGCCGTGCCCAGCACCCTCGCCTGTCTCGGATACGAGGGCGGCGTTCCCACTGCAACATCCACCAAGACCAACAGCAAGTACATTGAGGTTCCCGCTGGCACTGTCTACGACGGTGGTTGGGCCAGATTTGACCGTGGTTCTGGTGCTTGTACCAGTGGTGAAGGAGGTATACTATCTATACTCCGCCATGGCAAGGATTGGTTGAAAACTGACAAAGCCGCCTAGGTGATGCTGATGCTGTCTTCATTCTCCGCAAGGGCGCAACTCTGAAGAATGCCATTATTGGTAAGAACCAGAAAGAGGGGGTTCACTGCGACGGTCCTTGCACACTCGAGTTTGTGTGGTTTGAGGATGTTTGTGAGGATGCCATCACTGTTGTAAGTAATGAACACGACAGTGAAGAAGCCTCTTTGAACAGCATAGTTGACAACCGATGCAGAAGAACGACAAGGCTGGCGACCACACCTGGATCATTGGTGGTGGGGCGTACAAGGCCAGCGATAAGATTGTTCAACATAACGGTTGCGGTACCGTGAACATCATCAACTTCTGTGAGTTATCCCAGAGCAGTGCCCTTTCGGATTTCTTGAGACAGTTCTCTAACCACATTTATATACACAGACGCGAATGAGTGAGTCATCTGCTTGTATTATGAAAGTGAAACCAAACTGACACTAAAGTAGCTATGGCAAGGTCTATCGCTCTTGCGGCAACGTAAGTCTTTTGTTGTCTAGTCTCGTGACCTGTGGAAGTGATCATGCTGACCCGATTCTCTCCAAATCAGTGCAGCAGCCAGTGCAAGCGCAACGTCTACGTCGAGGGCACCACCGCCCGCAACGGTGGCGAAGTTGTTGGTATCAACTCCAACTACGGCGATACCGCCACCCTCAAGAACGTCTGCACCGACGCCAAGGTCCCGTGCCAGATGTACACCGGATGTGCCGGTGGCTGCGAGCCCGTCAAGTCAGGCGTTTGCTCCGGATAAGATACCTCTACGATCTACCGCCAGCCGCACGGCATCGCCGAGAGTTCACACAGGTCTCTCAGACCCATTACCAACCCTGGACCGTATTTGCTTCTCAGTTCAGAACTTTTGGCCAGAAATTCTTGTACATATCATCTCACATTGCGGCCTATGGTCGCTGCGCACATATTTAGCTTGATGTTGAATGAGGAACGACTATGTTTGCACATAGGCACATTGCACAACGCAGCTGATCCGTTGGATAAAGTGAGAACCTTGAAGCCTTGAGATTTTGTGCACGTGTTTCGCACGTGGCTTCTCAGAAGCCCTCCAGTCAACTTGGTACTTGATCATATGACCTGCATGAACGCGAGCAGGTTCTTGCCATGTAACGCTTAAAAAATCAAGGTCTACATCACTCACGACAAAGATTGAAGAAAAACACTAGTATCTCATCTACTTGATATCCTCTCAGTCATGTTGACTTCTACGGACACACTTTTGATGCCCTTTGAAACCCTCGGTCATTACCTGTTACTCTCGTGGAGGCAATAACTTCAATCGGAGCTTAGCGTAGTAATACCAGCCTAATCACAAATTACCTTACGACCAATGAATTCGACAGAATGCGTCCCTGATGCTTCTATATCGTTTATTTCCCGAGGAAAGTCATGAGAATCGTAGTGAGAAATTTGATACGGCTTTCTGACCCTGAGCTAACATTACATAATAGCTGTCTATTTCCACTGTGCCGCGGTATCTTCTAAACTATCTGGGACCGTAGGGTTGATCTGATGTCAATAAGTGTACAATACCAGGAAGAAGCTCACAGAGGTCCACTGCTGTTAGGGTCAAAGAGACGAATTACTGAAATCTGCCCCTCCCTCGAAGTGTACTCCCCGCGCTGTATATATATCTGAGCTGCTCCTTTGTTGCTTGGACCCTTCCTGTCGCCCTCGTACTATTCCCTATCCGAGTAGATCCCGACATCTGAACATACCGGCCGTTGCCGAACAGCGTCACCACGCAACCTCTATGTCCAGAACCTCACTGGTCACACAAATATCAGGTGACGAGATGTCAAGCACATTTTAACAACAGTAAAGCGGATGTGCCGAAGTGATGACACGGGCGGTAGATTACACAACCATGGCCATAATTTCTTATGTATAATAGGACACACAGAGAGCGAGTAATGGAACATGAACTCATCAACCCATCAACTCATCATGAACGGAGCTTTAGAGCTATATCAACCAGACATACTTGAAACTTCTATTCTAAGACCCACTTCTGTCAACCTCCCAGGAACCCCTCCAGATTTCATCATGACGAATACGAAAGACAGTACGCAAAAACCTCAAGGCTCTACCAGGCTTAAAACTTTGATCAAAAGCCTCAAGACTTTGGTTCATTCGAAGAAGAGCCTTCCGACTGAGAAATTAGAGCAACGCCAAGAGGCCACAATCAAGAAAGAAGCAAAGACACTGGAGAAGGCCAAAGCAAAGAAGGCTAGGGCAGAAGCTCGCGAAGCTAGCCGGGAAGAACGCAGTGTCGCTTACAGACGATCAAGCTCGACATATAAATCCGATCCAAATGCGTGGTTGATGATGACTACTTTCGACACTAGTGGAGGGAGATGTTATGACGGTGGATGTTACTGTGATTAGCGGAGGTCTCATGAGATTTGGTTGACGGTTCCCCTCCAGGAATATGGAAAAGAAGGGGAAGCGTCTAGTGCGACTGCGGTGTTATCACCTGATCAGAAGTTAATCCGATGTCACTTTAGACCTACATCCTTTTAAAGAATCCGTAACAAGATTTCCATTTTCATCGTGCCCTAGTTCTGCTCTTGTAGCTTTCTGTTGGAAGCTACTGAATCAGGCGAGCGGGTTCGACGAAGAAGTGGCCGTCTTGTCTGCTACTGGGCCACCTCTGGAATTGTGTCAACTTGACGAGACTCTCAGCTATTTCAAGTGACAAGGACTGGAACGGCCGTTGCTTTTGACTCATCATTCGCCATATGTGACTGGAAACCACCATTGATCTGATATCGCACTTGTGCGCTTTACAAGAGATTACACCACGTGACAAAATTATCATTGGAAATTGACGCTTGAGACGCTTTTCAGAGGCAGGGTCTAGGCCAAGTATGGACGTGAAGTGCCTGATCCCTGGACATGAGAAGACCCAATTAGGTCTGACTGTCTATATAGTCAATCTTTTGCTTGTCTTTGCTACGATCAAGGGTCTACTTGGCAGGGGAAAGCTTTCTGGCAAGGCTTCGAGACTTCCTTGGTTGTGAGAAAATAACTCAGACCTCACTTGGTCTGATGATAGCATCGCGCAGCTTCGGCCCGAGCGCTGCCTGGTGACAGGTAACTCTAAGTCAAGGTTTGGCCGTGTTGCGGGGCGGCGACTTGCCTAAATCGAAATGTCGGGTGCAATTTGATTCGAGCGCGTGGTGAGTTTACCTCGGTACATCATTTCTGCGATGTCACGAACAGCTTTCCCCTGCTCAAATCACCCAGCCATCGTCCGTTTCCAACTTTCTTCCCCCTACCCAGCAGACCATGTCAACTTTGCCGGTAAATACGAGTTGTTATTGCACAATCCCTGGAGGCACGTGAAGGAATCTGACCGCATCTGGAAGATTCTCCATGACAAGTACCACCACGATCAAGGGCACCATGCTTATGACAACTGTGCCCGATTTGGATACAGAACAGGCACATCTTAGCCCGAAGTCATGCCCTCTGCAACAGCTTTCAATCAGGCCAACTCTCTTGAAAGATCTTGTCAACCTCAAGATCAAGAAGTCTGTTGTTAAAGAGTTTGCACTGATGTGGTCCATGTTCACTCAGTCACCTGAGCACCGCCGGGCTGCCTGACTCGGGCGCATCGTCTTCTAGTCTCCTCACCGGCTGCGACTTCCCCGCAAACAAGCCATCAACAGCCGGGATGCGCATCATTACCGGCTGTCTTTGGAGATTGTGGGGTATTCAAAGTGCGGAGAAACAAGGGTATTCGGGGTAGCTAATGTGACTACCGCAAGTTCCCGTTGGGCTTTCGGTGTAACCGTTCCACGACGCTTTGCCTTTACTGCTGCGCTTGCTCCTCACAAGTGAACTTGCAAATCTTCCGTTGCTAGCATGAGGCTTGCGTAATAGCAAGAGGTAATGATCGGCCATTGGGCTGTTTATGGGCGCAATATCCATCGCAGTGCTACCCAAGCCGGTCGGCCAAAGTCTCGGACGGTTCGTCTTGTCCTGACCCAGCGATGTGGGAGATCATCCCGCTCTTGCGTATGTCGGGGCCGGACGACAGGAACGCTACATATATAAAGTGAGAAGGAGATCCTGTAATACGTGTTCTGGCTTGATGTTCAAGGTGACAATTTGTGGCTCTCTGAGCTATCCCAGTCATGCAGTCGCTTCACTTCTGGCTCTCCTCCGCACTCGCCCTCGCGGCGACGGTGAGAGGCCAAGACGACAACACCGCAAAGGTTGAGGCTGCACTTGCCGCTATCACCGTTACCAACCTTGACGATGTCCGTGGCAACCTTTACCTACCCTCCACCATTGACGGCCTCAATGTCACCTGGGCAAGCAACTCCTCGGTCATCTCAAGCAGTGGTGTTGTCGTAAGACAGGCCGAGGATACCCAGGTGGCCCTGACCGCTTCCATCGACTACGAAGGTAGCTCTCAGACTCGAGAGCTTGTCGCCTCCGTCCGAAAAGCCGTAGCTCTTGACCCGTTTGCGGGCTACGCGTTCTCCTACTTCACCGGAAACTCCATTGCTGGAGAGAAGATATATTTCGCAGCTAGTCAAGGCAACGACGCCCTGCAGTGGACCGAGCTTAACGGAGGTCAGCCCGTCTTGGCCTCTACATACGGCACCAAGGGACTGCGCGACCCATTCCTTATAAGATCGCCCGAGGGTGATACCTTCTACCTGATTGCCACCGATCTCTCCATTGGTTCAGGCACATCTTGGGGTGACTCAGTTCGCATCGGTAGTCGGTATCTCGAGGTTTGGGAATCCAACGATCTCAAAACCTGGTCAGCACAGCGACATGTCTTGGTTTCCCCTCCTGAAGCAGGAAACACATGGGCACCTGAGGCTTACTACGACGACGACCTTGGTGCCTATCTGGTCTTCTGGGCATCATCTCTTTACGAAGATAGCGACGTCAACCGCACTGGCAGCACCTACCACCGCATGCTGTACGCAACCACTCGCGACTTCGTGACCTTTTCCGAGACTTCTGTTTGGCAAGATGCTGGCATGTCGAGAATTGACTCGACCGTCATCAAGTCGGCCGATACCTACTACCGATTTACGAAGGACGAAGGTGCTAGCGGTACGGGATGCAGTGATATCATTCAGGAGAGCTCTACGTCCCTTCGCGCTACCCTGGACTCATGGACCATCATCGACTCTTGTATCGGCAAGAAGGCTGGTACAAGCGCTGTCGAGGGCCCGACTGCCTTCAAATCGAACCCGGACGACGTCCACGGCGAGAAGTTCTACCTCTTCGTTGATGAGTACGGCGGCCGTGGCTACATCCCCTTGGAGACTGCCGACATTGGCAACCCCAACTGGACGGTATCATCTTCGTACAGCCTGCCGGCCAGCCCGCGTCACGGAACTGTCATCCCTGTCACTGCTGCCGAGCTTGCCTCTTTGACTGGAGCATCGGCCACACGCCGAGCAGTCGAAGCTGAAGGCGAGATCCTCCGCTATGACTTCTCCGCTACTGATGGCACTCAGCTCCAAGATGCTTCCGGAAACGGTAACCACGCTGTGATCAATGGCGGTGCTACTGTTGTGGATGGTGCTCTCACCTTTGACGGTGTCGATGACTTTGTGAAACTTCCCAACAACATCCTGTCGGGCGTCGAGGACGTTGCCATCGAGGCTCAGGTTCTCCTTGATGCTTCTCAGACAACGCCTTACTTCATCTACGGCATTGGAAACACCGCTGCTGATGGCAACGGAAATGGCTATCTCTTCACCACCGGAAGCCCCTATAGAGCCAGCATCACAACTGGCAACTGGACGGGTGAGAAGTCGGCAGCTTCCAGCTCCTCTCTTCCCACAGGGTCTTGGCTGCACCTTGTTTACACTATCTCAGGCCGCACTTCCGTCATTTACCTGAATGGCTACGAAGTGGCTCGCAACGAGGACGTCAACATCGATCCTCAGAACATCGGCAATGGCGTCACAACTGCAAACTACATCGGCAAGTCTGTCTACTCTAGCGACAAGCTTTTCAAGGGTCAGATTCGCGAGTTTGCGATATTTAACAGGTCCTTGACCGCTGCCGAAGTTCTCTCTCGCTCTGGAAACGTCGGGGCCATCACGGAAGTCTCCCTTTCTGATGCCTCGGTCCTGAAGGTCCCCGCCATCATCAACACCACTGACAGCAAAGTCTTATTCCCTGTCAAGCCGGGCACTGACGTTACCGCTCTCGCCCCTGTCTTCACCACGACCGAGGGTGTGACCTCATCTCCGGCATCTGGCTCGACTGTCGACTTGAGTGCTCCAGTCAAGTACGTGCTTTCTGAGGGTGACGAGGCCGTCGCGGAATGGACCATTAGCGCCGTGGAGATGGGTAGCCCCGTCCTGCCCGGTCTCTATGCTGACCCCAACGTCGCGGTCTTCAACGGCGTCTACTACATCTATGTCACCACCGACGGAGTTCCGGGCTGGGGTGGAAACACATTCTACTTATGGAAGTCTACCGATCTCGTCACCTGGACCCGTAGCGCGGAACCCTTTCTCACTCTCGATGGAGCAAACGGTAACGTTCCCTGGGCGACCGGTAATGCTTGGGCTCCTACCATTGCCGAGCGCGACGGAAAGTACTACTTCTACTTTAGCGGCCAGAACGCAGCTCTGAACAGGAAGACAATTGGAGTTGCTGTAGCCGACTCCCCCGAGGGACCTTTTACTGCTCAGCCGGAGGCCATGATACTCAACAACGAGGCCGTCACCACGGGTCAAGCTATTGACCCGGCGGCTTTCCACGATCCGGTCTCTGGCAAATATTACATTTACTGGGGTAATGGCAGCCCTCTGGTGGCACAGCTGAACGACGACATGGTCTCTGTCAACTGGGACACCGCCCAACTTATGACTGGCCTCGTCGATTTCCGCGAGGGGCTTTTCATGGTTTATCGCGAGGGTCTCTACCACCTCACGTACTCTATCGACGATACCGGATCTGAAAACTACCGTGTCGGCTATGCTACTTCCAAGACTTTCAACGGTCCTTGGACGTACCAAGGCGTCATCCTGCAAAAGGATACGTCTCAAGGCATCCTCGGTACTGGCCACAACTCCATCCTCAACGTCCCCGGCACCGATGACTGGTACATTGTCTACCACCGCTTTGGTATTCCCGGCGGCGGTGGTTACAGACGTGAGACGACTATTGACCATCTGTATTTCAACGCCGATACCGGGTTGGCCATTCCGGTTATTCCTACTCTGACGAGCGTTGAGCCTCAGACTGTTCCTCAAAAGTTCCGGCGCATGTCACGCGTAATGCGTCTTTGATTGATGAAGTTTGATGATTTATGGAGAAATGGAGCGGAGTTATTGTACATTTGGAAAACATCTGTAGATGTCCGAAATCTACTTTGTGAATATGACAAAATTCTTGAAGATTTTACTTTTTATTGACTACTGATCTGTCTTAAGAGATGGAAACCATAATAATTCCCATGCACCTCCAGTTCCACAAGATGCTATTTGAGCGCGTCGATATCAAGGCAATGCATTCCAGCCGGGACGTACTCGAATGCCCCTCCCCCCCCCCCCCAAATGCTCCATATCAGCTGTAAGTCTCTTTCTCTGTTGATTCAAGCAGTCGGAGCACATTCCGGCTTTGCAGTTGCGTACTCGTAGTAGGTGCCACATCCCGTAGGGCAGTTGGGGCAGTCGATGTTCACGGTGACGGTGGGCACTGACGTTGGGCAATGGCAAAGCTGAGAGATTGTCGACATCTGTACACACATAGGCCGTATGCACTTGTCGCACATTTCTGTTGTGTAGACCGTTGGACATGCCTCGAGGCCGGCAGTAGTGGGAGTGGGAGTTGGCACAATTGTGGTAACAGCCTCGGTGGTGAGAGTGACGCCCCCACAGGTTGGAGTTGCAGTCTCGTAGATATACGAGGTCTCCATGCAGCCACGTGGTGAGTTTCCACCACACGGGTAGTCGACTGATTTCGTTGGAACTGTCGATGGACATCCGCATTGGCTGGAGATGGTTGACAAGGCAAGACATGCCAACTGAACGAATGTGGGACAAACAATACCAGTCGACGTTACTGTTTGACAGTAGACCGTGTCGGCTTGGATTTCAGCCGTGGCAAATCTGCCGATTCGTTAGCTTAACTTGGCTTGTTCGTTGGCATGTAGTCTTTCTTACACTGCCATCGCGATGATTGCAACGCCTCTTGAACAGACTCTCATGATAGCTGTTGGTCTTCGGTTGAGCGTTGTGGTGAGACTTTGCTGAAGAAGATATCGCTAAGGCTGTCAGTATGAACGCACCCTCCTCCCTTTAAGTAGTGAGAATTAAAGTACCAAGTTGCCCAGCTGACAACCCTCGTGAACGATCTACTGCCCTGTGTGATGTTGCTGAGACATGCCACAACTTCACAGCGTACTCGAGGTCCACAGCCCGTTGCAAGTTCGCTCATTCGACAGACTCAAAGGGCACTGACCTATCACGAAGATTATTTGCCATCGTCATCCGTAAAGGTTCCGGGAATGCCTTGACGAAGCCCGCAACCAGACGACTTGAGGGGGTACGAAATGTAGGCGTACTTGGCCAACACTGCCATGTTGTTTTCAGTATCTGCCCTCGCATGCCATGCCGATGATCTTTACAATATCGAGTATGCTAGCGCACTTTGTCGTACAGAAAAAAAAGCCCCCTTCGTAGGGAGGAGCTTCCCCGCAAATAATCATTTCCGAGAACGGGCCGTTGCTGGTGGCTGATAGCTCGAGTCCAAATATAGAGCCTGCGCTACATAGGTAATACCAGGCTACCGTGACACAAACAGCATCGAGTATCTCGGCTATCTTCTTTGCTTCGCCCGTCATAAGAGGGCAAATTTCGTGCTGAGATATGACAAGCTTCTTGGTAAATGCGAAAACATCGAATTTCCCTTGAGTGAAGGTCAAGTCGAGCGGAAGTTGGCAGGGACTCATCTAGTAAGAATAACAAGTAATAGTTTGAACAGCATGAATGGCCTTGATTAAAAGAATGCTGAGCTCTGACGCTTTGAATTCCAAAACAAGGCTTTAGAGAGAGGGTGGACGGTATATGGAGATGGATATGGAGCGTGATCAGCGGTGCACCCCCTTCGTCCACTAAAGCAATCTGTGGCACGTTCGCTTTTCGGAACGTTGAACTCAGCTGAGCCTTGGCATTTTGCTGAGTGGCTGTAGCCAAGAGTAATGTCACAACTTCCGGTTTTGAGTCTAAGACACTCATCCAGACTTCACCGTGCTCACGAACCCTGGGGCAAAAACTTTTCAGGTGATCGACGCCCGAATTTTCGATTAAATGCTAGGCAGCTTAGCTCTTACTGCTGATCAGCAAATATGGGGATTGAGGCTTTCCTTTTGACCTGGAAGAGTTTTCACTTATTAAAACGAGTCAACAATAGCTAAATCGCCTAGGTGTGCACAATGCAGTGAGAGTAGGCGGTTTGAATATACAAGACCACTTCCCTGTCCCTTATGACGTCCGTCCTACTTTCAATTTAGTCTTAGACGCACGAAGTCTAGTTTGCGTGATGAATCATGACACGGGGCGTTCACAGACGAGACGTTGTCATTGGAATTTCAGACCACAAGTGCGACCTGGACTTGACATTGCCGCGATCTCTCGATTAACAGAGTTGTAATTTGTGGCTGTACATTAGAGCTGTCGTTCAACATCCTTCCCCTTTTGAGAAATATCCCAAATTGGGAAGAAGCGAGCACTGCCTAGTTGTTCCCAGCAAACAGTCCTTCCGACGGATGTTTGCCGCATCTATTCAGAACGGCTCGATAACCGTCGGCTGAGGCCAGTGCGCCAGTCGGAACGACTGTATTTGGTTGTCGCGGATCTCGTATGAAGCGAAGAATCGAAATGAAATCGGCTGATACTTTCTGAAAGGGTGAATCAAGTTACCAGGTGTGTCTTCGAAGGGCATGAAGCACGCGTCCAGCTCAGCCAAGATTTGTTTATCGGTCTCCAGCACATGAATAGGTCGCAACTCTTCTTTGACGCCAACGTGACCTTTGGCGAACATTGCCATGATTGGATCTCTTCCAGATAACTTTAAGTCGTCGAATTGGAACTGGCAGTCCTCGGCGTAGAATGGTGATTTGGCGTTTTCATCGGGGCTGCTATACGCATCCAGGTACTCTCGGTATCGCATTTTCGGAGTAGGCGGGAGTTCAGCGAGTCTTTTCGAATCTTTGGTGTCAACAAAAGATGCGGTGACCGTTCTATAGTCACCTAGCAGGCAAACAGGATGAGCTGTTCTTGTGTGGTGCGATGCATTGACGGGACGCCTGATTGCTGTGGTATTTGTGTCTCGTCTGTGTAGTACACGGTTTCCGCGGAGAAGCCTTTTACATCTATAGGCTGCTTCTTTTATACATGATTGAAGAAAAAGTATAGGTATTCCACGGAGTTCGGGTCGTTGAGTGTTAGCCGCTTAGGCGATGCTTCGCTCTATTATCCCCTAAGTCCCCGGTTAAGCTGATCCTTTGATCTGTTTCTCCAGACAGACGTTGAATCATCAGACTACTTGATTCATGGTACAAACACCTTCTATCCTACGAGATGTATTGTTGGCATTTAAGCCCCGGTGTCCAATTATTTCGCGAACCAGTGTCGGAAGGGCTCAGTAGCAGTAGCACTCATCAAATTTGCAGTCCACCCGTGCCCTTACTGGGTCACACAGCCTATCCCGATGTTGCTTATAAATTGTAGTAAGCACATGTCTACCTCTTGTAACTTGGATGAACTTATATAACGGAGCTTCTGGAAGAAGTCAAGAACAGCGCAGTAATGTCCGTAACACTGGAGGATCTTGAACGTCATGAGAAGTTGCAGACAGATGTCACCACGATTGATCGCTGGGTCCTGACCTTGGCCAGTCAAATGCAGAAAGGCTTCAAACGATACTTTCCTCAGCATTCTATAAGCACATTTAATGCAGGCCAACTGCATTCTCTGGAGGTATTGGTTTAGTTGTTCTGCCTTTGCTCGTTGCTCAGGCGGTTCTCGGTATTTTTCACACAGCATTCTCTAAAGGTATAGCCAACAGCGTCTGCCGATGCATGTGAAGGTGCCAAACAGTCGATCCGGCCCACTCACGTTCCCCCCAAAAGTACAGAGGTCTTCTTGCCAATATTATTCTCTTGGGGTATGCAATTAATGAACTTCGTGTCGTAAATGTGGTGGAATTGCCGCCTTGACTAAAAGTGCCGGATGTCTCTCAGCATCACGAGATATCGGCAACGGAATAATGCCGAGTTGATGAACCGTGGACCTCAAGTCAGATGCCAAGGTCCGCACTATCAAAGAGGAAGCCCACATGAAAGAGGCGCTCGCAAGCGGTGGGATTCGAACTGAAAATATGGGATCTGCTACCAGGATATGAGACACCACCATGGTCTGCCAACGAAGGCGAGCCCCTTTGGGACAACCCCCCCTTGTTGAGGTCCCTCTTCTGGACGTCACGAGAAGATTCCATGCCAGTAGTTGGGCCATGTTAAGTCTGGCCTTCGAACCTGGGGCCTTGGAAAGTCTTGGAGTGAGTACATAGAGGCGGCCCCGGCACCCCGGCGAACCGGCCCCACGTCCGATATCTGGCGACGTATAGGCCGTGCTCCCGTTACAAGTAAATTGCGCCAGTGCCGAATCACCGAAGGGGGCTCGCAGCGTGACCACTTCTTGCGACTTTTAATGAATGACGATACGAGATGGTGAAGTTTTTATCCTTTGGTGCCGTATTGCCATGGTGCCGAGCTAAGCCGGCGCGCCGGGACCCCAAACCGTTGGTCTGTTGAACTTGGGTGGTCTGTCGCCACGAAGGCCGTCAGCACCTTTCGTCGCCTGTTGCCACAATTGCGCATCCTTGGAAGACGGGGCAGGGTGTCAGGTAACCTTTCGTGCCTTTCCGGTGTGCGAGGACGGCAAAGACGGTTCGACGGCACTGCTGGGTAGGGAACGCAGCGGGAATTAATGAATAAGACTACACTAGTACACTACCATCCCG
>NW_026849148.1:0-85814 GCF_030867785.1 Colletotrichum acutatum
AGGCGTCGTTCGAGGTGCACGCTCTCAAGGAGGCGCAGACGCTGCTCAAGATGCAGGAGGCCTTTGACCGCGACCTGACCGATACCTTCACGGGGCTCAGCGTCAACGAGACCATGTTTAAGCTTATTCGGCTAGGGTACCACAAACGTGCGACAAAGATCCAGAGCGAGTTCAAGGTACCAGAGAAGGTTGCGTGGTGGCTCAGGTTAGTAATTTCTTTCTTCCTTCGTGTCCTTGTTCCTCCACGGCTTCTAGTCTATCCGTCAACCCCTCTCTATTCCGTTGCCAAGACGGAGAGGTATCACACGACTGCTAACCCCCACCTTCTTCTTCATAATAGACTACGCGCCCTGGTTGCAAAGCGAGACTGGAACGAGATTGAAGAGCTCGCAAAGACGAGAAAAAGCCCGATTGGGTGGGAGGTAAGCTTTCCTTCACGAACAATCGACTACACACTGTCACAAAACCATGAAGAAACCCGCGTGTTCGGCGTACCGCTGTTCTCCGTGGACACGTCGGAATTACAATTTACTGTAAACCGAATGACGGAAAGGAAAACCAGCTAACCTCCGAGCGCAGCCGTTTTACAACTTCATGCTGCAGGCGGGTAACCCGCGGCTGGCGGCGGTCTTTGTGCCAAAGTGCACGGGACTGGAACCGGGAACGACCATTACCATGTACGAAAAGTGCGGGATGCGGGTCAAGGCGGCGGAGGAGGCGGTGAAGCTCAAGGACGCCGAGGCGTGGGGTAGGCTCCTCGAGGCGGCGGGACGGGGAACGCAGGAGGGGCGGGAGATTGAGAAGCTCGGAGCCGCGGTTTTCAAGAAGTGAGGCTGGCGATTGTTTTTTTGCGAAGGCGAGGTAGGCGAAGCATTTGACGCTTTCTTCGAGGACGAAGATGATGAGATCAGACGAAGGAGAGGGGGGGGGGGGCGCGGGGTGCCAGGGTTAAAAGGGGTTGTCGTCGGTGTTTTGATCTCCCTCCTTACCATACCATACGTAATCTGACCAGAATTAAGGTGATGCTCCGCGGCTGCTGTCGAAGATGAGGAGCTCTTCCTTGAGAGTTTGCGTTTGAGGCGATGTACATATGGGAATGGGGGTCGTCGTCGATCCGGGGTACGCTTGCCCACCGGCTGGTCGGGAACTAGGATTTCCCCAGGGCCAGGACGTGCGTGCGCGTAACGTGATTTCTAGCTTTGTCGAAGTCTTCACGGCCGATTATGCCAAAGGGAAAACTCAGGCCATGCCAAGCCCTAGTCTACCAAATGTGCCGGATCGTCTAGCTGTCTGACAGGCTAACATCGATTCTTTGACGATTGCTTCCGGATACAGCTTGGCTTGGCAGACGTCTAACATAGTTCGAAGTCTCGAGACGCTCAGCAAATCCAACTTGTCTGGCAGGTGTTGCAAGAGCAAGTGAAGAGAGGGCATGAAGAGGTCGCGTGACAGATTGATCTACACGTGGGTGAACCACGGGAGACCGCCACGCCGACACAGGCTCCAGGGTTCGACGACGGGTGCTCGCGAGCTAAGATAGCGCTGCGGATGAGGTTTGATGCTGTTTGCTTTTGAATGTCAGTTTGTCGAAGGGCAAACAATTGGATTTTGGTCCTAGGAACAAACGCCCCTTTTGGCAGTGAGATTGCATATGTGGAATAAGGCGACGAGCCAGGGGCCGTGGTCTCAGATGGGACACAAGGGAGCAATGCAGAGGGCGATGTTCTAGGTTGAACCTAGGGCGGCTCTGGCGGGAGGTCTTCTTGAATCAGGTATTAGGTTCTGGGGGACACCATCTCGGAGGATTGATGGAGCATGGGGGCGACGACGGTCCGATATGCCATGCTATGCGCAAAAGGTTTTTTCTGAACATGTTTGCTCGGGAGCGACAAAGCATGAGCGAAAAATCGGTTGAAGCAGGTTCGTCTTTACGCAGAGATGAATACCGCGAATGCCAGTGGGTGGCTGACAGTGAATACTAAGTTTCGTTCTGTAACGCCCTAGTGACTGGTGATGGAGGGCAAGGAAAAACAGCCCCGAGTCAACTTTGGCTGACTTTTTTGGGCCATCAGCAGTGTTAGTGGCCCAATACCTACGTGTGCCCAGGACGTAAGATGTGCTGATTGCAACAGATCATTGGCGTGTGGCGTCTCCTTGAGCAAGCGACGTCAAGCGCTGACCACTGTAACCGAGATGCTGGGAAAGGCGGATCTAGATCCTCATCTCTGGGCATGCGCTGAGCCTGCATTTGGCCAAGATGAGACGAAGGCGACTAGAATATGGGAATTGCATAACAGTCACAGTGCTGAAAGCAGCCGTCCGGGAATAGGTTTCTACAAAGAGCGAGCTGTAGGTAAAGGCGGACGGAATTGGGGTCCACAGCGGGCTCGGCCCCGGAGAAGAATCGGAGGGCGCATGAGTTGAGGCGTCTGCCGCCAATGAATGGTCTTGGCAAAGCCTCCTCACGACAAGGAGGAAGCCGACTCAGGGTGGCGAGGCAAGGCGAGGCGACCAGCGGAAATTCGCTCTTTGGTTCAGCAGGCAGTATCGGGTTCGGATCCGTGTTCCTGATGAGCTCTCGGCCTTCTAGAAAAGTTCTTAATCATGGTTCTAGTCCCGCCAAGACAGTTGGCATCTGGTGTTGAGAGGTTAGGCGGAACGGAATGGACATGTCCCAGAGTTTGCTTTTGTTTTCGCAGTGTCGCAAGCGTTATGGTGGTGGTGAGTCGGATGAGGCTCGGGACAGCGGATGACGGACCGGACGAGTCAGTGGCAGAGGGACCGCATTCTTGAGTATGGCGGGTTCAACTCCCACATCGTCATTCAGCTTTCATCCATGTTGGAGAAAGTCTGTGATGAAACGACCATCGATCAAGACAAGCAGGGAGCTGTGGTGCCGTGAAGTTGTGATTTGCCTTGGGCACAGCGAACACTTGCAATGAGATCCTTGTGCTGGGGGGCGCCACAGTATCGGGGTGGGATTCCCAGCCTTCTGATGGACTTCCGGCGGGGGAAGATTTCCTGACCCAATCACCATAGCGGCCGAAGTGAAGGGACGGCATGGGAGCAAGAGAGTGACGGACGGAGGTGGCGGGGGTTCTCGGTCACACGCCTCGGTGCCTTTCGGTGGGCCTGAGGTTCCCTGCCTCCTATCGTGGGCGAAGGAGGTACTCGAGATGCAGGACGAGCAAAGTACCTTAATCCTCTCGGTTAGGTAAGGTAACCTTGGCAAAGCCGATGGCCTTGGACTCGTCGGACGCAACCCTCAACGGAGGGTCGAAGGGTCTATTCAGGGAGCTAGGGAGCTGGATGGCCGCTAATCTGGTGATTGCGTTAGCGCGAACAGCCCCCTGAGAAAATGGTTCGCCATTGTCTCTCGCGTGCGGCGTATCTAACCATAGGAAGCCTGCAGCTTGAGGACGAGGGACAAGCCAAAGGACCTCAAACCACTCACGCGGTGCTCTTGGTGGAGAGGTCACTCAAGAGTCTGCGGACGCGGGTGCAGAATGCAGAGAAACCCAGCGAATCGGCCGGCGATATGCTGGTCGGCTGCATGTCAAATCATTCCCGTCCGTGACAGCGGTGCAGTGGTGCTGTGGACGGCGCGGGTTTAAAGAAGTGGGCGAAGTGGATTATGAGGTATCCAAATACTGCAGCCGTCTTCTGTAGTTAGGCCGCGAGGAATGTGAGTTGGAGCAAGGTGAAGAAGTGAGCTGACTTTGTCATATCCAATTTTTGCGGTTCAGGAGGCTGGTGGTGGCCCTGTTGTGCCGTTATTCCAAGGTTGATGGACATGAAGCTGATGGAGACTATGTTTTCACTCCCTCTTTTTTGGTGGAGAGATGACGGTAGGCGACGGGAAGGCCGGAAATAACATGGCGCGTTCTTTTCTCTGCCGATGTCTGCTCTGATGTCTGCATCTGATGGGGAAACTTGCAAAGTGTCTAATCGTACGCCGTACGGTTGCTGTTAGGCTACCTTAGGCGGGAATCGCCGTCGTATTGGACCAAGGCAGGTACCAGTCACGATGGATCGTGTTCATGGAGCATTGCGGGAAGGTGTCGTAATGCGGTCTTAGTAACTGCTCGGACGTTGCCGACCCCCTTTTTCACTCACTCCTTTACTAATTACCTCGAGACACCTAGCATCATAAATGCCATTGTGTTTGCCTTGCATTAAGGTCTCCATGAATGATGACAAGCTCAGAGAAAAGATCGTGAGATGCCCTGATCTTGATGAGCAGCGATGAGGTAAAGTGAGAACTGGCAGAGGCTTTGCAGATGGTGATTCATCTCCTGGCCAGTGCCGTGCACTCTGGTCGCGGATGCTCTTTTGAGATGATCGTGCCTGCCTCACTTCCTGGGATCTGAAGCATTGGCCATCGCGCAGATGCAGACACCTCCTGTGCTCCTTCCTGCCTTCACACCGGTACCTGCCCGACTGCCTTACCTTAGTATGGCGTGTATGGATAGCACCTTCCATTGAGTGCCAAAGTGTCTCTCGTCTCGTGTTGCAGCCCCGTGCTTCCGCGGAAAGAAGGCGAGACAGAGCACCTGCCTTGTCCAACTCTGAGTGGTCCCGGTGGTCGACGATCGAGAAAGCCAAAAGGCACTTTGGGATGAAGAAGGTGCGAGGGCGTCCCGTGCTACCTACTGCGTAAGTGAAGGCAGGTACGCTTGGGCGGACTTTCCACCACTTCATCTCAGATTCCCAGATCTTTCCGCCGCCCTTCACTGATGGGGCCGGTGTATCTCCGATGCTTCGTTAATCTTCCTTCCGTCTCTTCCATTCAAGCATCCCACCCAACTCCCAATGCCTCAACACCTACCTCACTTTACCGGTAGGTACTCAACTTTCCAGATGACTGACGACGCATCCGGTCTGACTTCTCCGACCATCTTGTTCCCTTCCGATGACGGGACTTCGATCCAGCTTTGATCCAGCTTCCTGGAGCTGGGCTGCCGCTGGGCTTGACACTGAGACCCCCAACCCAAATGACCCTGCCGTGTGTCTGTGCTCCGCCGTTCTCGTTGCTTCTTCTAACCATTCTGTACATGGCAGCCGCGCATCTCCCGATTCAAAAACCGATTTGACCGCCCGCCTCAAGGCGCATGCAGAATCCGAGACGACTATTTCGACACCCATCCCTCCGGTAGCGGCCCGCATGTGCTTTTGATCTGTTCCAACTTGAACACTCAACCGGCGGGAGAGGAGAGAGACAACGGGTCATGAACTGGCAGCAACGCGGCCTCATCGCTGTATTATCATTAGACATCATCGACGTCGTCGGTCACGGCATTTCTTCCCATGAGCAACTCCATGTGTGCCACACCGACGTCCATCTGTATTCGTAGGCACGAATAATAGCGTACCTACACTACTGCGTACCCATCCGCATCCACTGGATATCCCGGCCAACCCACACGCTTGCAGCAAGCATATCCAGGCGCATTGGATCCTTTCCCTTGCACCCCTGGCCCTGGCTCGCCTCTACGTCCCCTCACTCCCTCTAGCCAGTCTTCTGTCCGGCCCTAAACCAAAGGCAACGCCGTAACACTATCAACAACGTCCCCTGCCATTCCCGGCCCAGAAAGACGAGAACACACGCACATCTCAAGGCTCAATCCCTACCATACGGCAACTGCCACACCAATACGGGTCCCCTCACCCTGGTCGTGTGTCTGTTGCGGTTGCTTGCCAGAAGTCCAGACGTCGTCATTGTCCCCATAAACGCCCCCATCCCCCCCTCTGCCTTCAAGCAGGAGCAGACGGGAGAGGGTGAAGAGGGAAAAAGAAAAATTAAGTGGCACGCGCGCCAACGAAAAGCTGACCGACTGGGCTGGACCCCGACTTGTTCTCTTTACGTCCAAGTACCTGACCTGGACGATTACACTTCCGTGACTTCGTACCAGTTCCAGCTCCCACTGCCCAACTGCCCTGTCCTTGAGGCCCTTGCTTCATCGCCAGCCCAGCATCGAGACCAATTCTTCTCTTCTTTAGCTTGCGTCCCACCTAAGGTACGGTCCTCTGTACGAAGCACTCTATCCGTAGAGCCTACCTGACCTTACCTTACCTAGAGTCCACAGTACGGATACACCTAAAACTAGTCGTCTCGTGTCTCCCGCCCCCCATCGTGCCCTGCCAAGGTACTTCCATCCAGGACCACCACAAGTACCTTTTCTTTGGCCTGGCCTCTTTCTTTCGTCCAACCTCACCGTCCACGGCCGCGGCGCACTGCTTTCACGCCTAGTCCATCTGGCTGTCCGGGCTCTTCCTTAGCCACTTGACCCAACTGGGACTGACACTGACGATTACGACGAGGAACAAGAAGAAGTCGACGCCCGTCCTTCTTGGCTCCAAAGCCGAAATACTGACCCTTTCCCCAATCCAGCCGAGCACCACAGACATTCAAGCATCCTTCACTTGCAACTTTCTGTCGTCCAGACTAAAAAAACCGTCTTCCCCAGGCCTTTTTTCTGATCCCGGGCGTAATCTGCTTTTCTTGGTCCATAATACCACTCATCTCTCTCATCTCTTACTCTCGGACCTAACCTCCCATCTCCCTCCTGTCTCGACGATTCCTCCTTGGTCGTTCTCGTCCCTTTGGTCCCTCTGTCCAACCTCGCCTTGCCTCGCTGGCCCACGCCTTGACAGACAGGAACTCGGCATACAGAGCAGAAGAGAGTACCAACACCGAAGCTTGCTTTCTAGACAGGATCCAGCGACATTCCAAGCAAACACAAGCCGTCTAGACTTCCTCCACTCCCTCTCCCTTCCCTCTCTCTCTCTCTTATTCCACCCCTTCACCACATTCTTCCCATAACCTCTTTGACGCCCTCACTCTCTACTTGCACCCCAAGAGAGACACCCCCAACAAGGCAATCCACAATCCCATTCTCCAAGGGACAGGGAAAAGACAAAAAACCAAGCAAAATAGGTCACTCAGACAAGTCCGCCGACGCCCAGTGATTCAGCCAGCTAGTCAGCCAGACCGCCAGCCGAAACCCACGAGTCGAGAGCCGGCACCATTGCGACACTACCGCCTGATTTCCAGACGGATTCTAACCCTGCGGCGGCCACTACTGCTTATTGCACCCACCGCCAAAAACAGTCACGTCTAGCCTAACAAACACCACCCATTCTTCTTTTCCTCCCAGGCTCCCCTCCCCCCCTCGAGGCGCAAATGTTTACACAACCAGTCGCATCGCCACCGACCGTGGGCCCCGTGCCGACGTCTGTCACCAATCCCGCTTCACCCTCAACACGATCCAGTCGCCTGAGAGGCCTCAGTTATCTCCGCAGCTACACTCAAAATCATATTTTGTCCCGAGAACATAGTAGCCAGGGCTCCAACTCTCCAACATCAAACTCGCATTCCCACGTCGCCGCCCACTCACACTTTCACCACAACACCGGCACCAGCCCGCACTCTCAGACCCAAACTCAAACTCAAAATCAAAACCACCACAACAGTCGTCCTGGTTCTGGTCGCCCAACCCCCGGTCTGCAGCGTTCCCTCAGCTATTCGCCTACTTCAACCCCTCGTCGCTCCGACACCGACGCCCATCTGAACCCTCTGTCGCTCGTCGCCTCACTACAGGAGTCACCATCATCGTCAACCTCCTCCGCCAACAGGGCTTCCACCACGCCCTCTTCGCCTGCCGTCGAGCGCCCGCCAGTGGATGCGCTCCCCTCTATTCTCGACGACGTCATTGCCAGCGGCAGCACCAACAGCCACATCCGGCAGCAATCTGACCAGCAGCCACAGTCGACCAACGACGCTGGAGCCGCGAACATGACGAGAGCACGCGCCTCTACTACGGGCGACGCCCCTGTCGCAGCCTCCCCCGCGCCCGAAAATCTACCTTCGATCCGATTTTCTGCCTACTATGACCCCCGTGCGACACGTCCCAGCCTGACCTTCCCTCCAGTCTCGAGAACGTTGCCCTCGAATGGCGACATCATCAGGGTCGGCCGCTACTCAGAGCGAGACAACCAGCCCAGCATCCCCAAACACTCCTTCGGCCGCGCCCGTTGGTTTCAAGAGCAAAGTTGTCAGTCGCCGCCATTGCGAATTTTGGTATGACGAAGGTAAATGGTACATCAAGGATGTCAAGAGCTCGTCAGGCACCTTCCTCAACCACATTCGACTCAGCCCTCCAGGAACGGAATCCAAACCATTTCCCGTCAACGATGGCGATATCGTGCAGCTCGGCATAGATTTCAAAGGCGGCGAGGAAATGATCTTCCGCTGCGTCAAGATGAGGCTGGAGCTGAACAGAGGCTGGCAGAACAAGTTGAACACGTTCAAGTAAGTTGACCCAATTTCGACCGTATCCGCCCTGGCGCTTACATCATGCAGCATGGCGACGCACAAGCGATTGCGGAACATGACCGCAGCCAACTCGGCGAATTCCTCGACGCAGGACTGCTCAATTTGTCTCAACTCTATCGCGGTATGTAGCCGCTGTGCGAACGGATCCCCACATTCCTTGAGGGCAAGCAAGCTAATTGTCTCCTAGCCCTGCCAGTGCTTGTTCGTGGCGCCTTGCTCACATACCTGGCACTTCAAATGCATCCGGTCTCTACTAAATTCTCCCCAATACCCCATCTTTGTTTGCCCTAACTGCCGCATGGCCGCCGACCTCGAAGCGGATATTGAGGATCCGGAGGAGGATTGGGAGCAAATGGAGGAAGACGAGGAGCCTGAACAAAAACAACAAAAGCAGGAGGACAAGGAGACACCGGCTGTCCCGATTGCGCCCTTGGCAGCTCCCGCAGCCGTTGTCAGCTCGAGGCCTCAGCTCCCTGAAATCGGCACCGATGATGATGCCATGGACGATTTCACGGTGGCCTTGGACCGTGCAAGAACCGTCGCCGAAGCTCCAGAAGCAGCGCCGAGGACTGTCGCACCCCATACATCCATCCCCCCTGTTCCGATCCCAGCAGTCGGCGTGGCCCAGACAACTGCACCGCGAAGCGGCCGAGATACCCGAACTCCCTCGCCCATTGGTAATCACTTGGTCAACGCTACTGAAGGCCCTATAACCCCGCGTAACGATGCTGGTCCATGGGTCTTTGACGGCAGTGCAGGGCGTCGTGCTGCCGAGGCGTCCAGCGGAATGCGAAGTCTTGATGCCGCCGCCGAAATGGAAGTTGACCGGTAGAGCCGGTACAGACGTTTACGCAGAGGCATGGTAGGGAGACGTCAAACTACCGGCCTAAAGCATAGGTCAAGTTTTGTCCCCCAGGCATAGAGTGACGCACCCTCACGGAAACGTGCGCGCCAACTACGAAGACGGCGAGAGAAGGAAAGGAGAAATGTGTTACCTGTTGCGCAGGATTGAGCGAATAAGTTGCATGAGCGAAGGCGTGGAATGGTGTATGGCGTTTGACTGCATTGTGGATCGCTGTATGCAAACCATAGCGAAACAGAGCTATGGTGTTACTTCTCGACTAGGTTTACGGAGGCGGGCTCAATGAAAGGGCTGGCATTTTCTACTTCGGTTACGACAGCGGCTTCTACATGAATCAGGGAGATTCGCAAGCCAGGAGATGGATTCATAGCATTCTTCTAATACAGGATTGGCGAGCCTTAAAACTCGCCTTATCGATACAAAACGTTGCAATGGGGGACTGGATTATAATCCTCTTGTTGATTACAATTTGGTGCCAGTCGCATGTTAATGACTTGGCTAGTAAACTTGGGGAAGTGTTTTTCAATGGGTTGGACTGTGTTTTGAGCGGTGCTTACGAGATCTCCGAGCCATGAGACGACACAATTCGCGGAATACGAGCGGCGCTGCTCCCAAATGACGTCTCTTTGATAGATGCATCGTCTGCCATCTGATTGGCTGAGTGCGGTACCCCACAAAGACCGACAGTACCGGGACGATAAGGCGATAAGCAGCACCAAGAATTGGATGCGTCAACTCCCGTGAGCACCGAACTTTTCCATAGCCTCGCCATTGTGCACCATCAACCAACAACCGCCAGGGACCACCATTGATCGCACACACTTCGACCGATCATCCGAAGCACATATCACAGATCTCACACACGATGCTTCGATCATTGGCGACGCGCCTCCCGCGGCGCGCGGTCGCTTCCACAACCCCCCGTCTTACTACCAGCTTCCGCCCCTCTATCTCTACTCCCTCTTCCCGCCGGGGACTCGCGACGATCATCGAAGCCATCCCGAAAGAGCCGACAGACCTCGATGCCATCACAACCCTCCCAAATGGCCTGCGCGTTGCCTCTGAAGCGCTACCGGGCTCCTTCTCCGGCGTAGGCGTCTACGTTGATGCTGGCTCCCGGTACGAGGATGCTGGCCTGCGGGGCGTTAGTCACATTATGGACAGGTTGGCCTTCAAGTCAACGGGCAGCCGCAGTGCAGACGACATGCTCGAGTCCGTCGAGGCCCTCGGCGGTAACATTCAGTGCGCGAGCTCAAGGGAGAGCATGATGTACCAGGCGGCGACGTTCAACGGCGCCGTGCCGACTACAATTGGGCTGCTCGCCGAGACGATTCGCGACCCGAAGCTTACAGAGGACGAGGTGCTTGAGCAACTTGGCACCGCCGAGTACGAGATCAAGGAGATTTGGAGCAAGCCGGAGCTTATTCTGCCGGAGCTCGTCCACACGGCTGCCTTCAAGGACAACACCCTAGGCAACCCCCTACTGTGTCCTGAGGAGCGTCTCGGCAGCATCTCGAGGGAGACGATCAAGCGGTACAGAGATTTGTTCTACCGTCCTGAGCGCATCGTCGTTGCGTTCGCGGGTGTTGAGCACACAGAGGCGGTCAAGCTGGCGGAGCACTACTTTGGCGACATGCAGCCCTCCTACCAAGAGCCCACACTCTCAAGGACAGGTTCAGAGACCTCCATCGGCTCCGCGGCCTCGGAATCCACAGACACATCCTCATCCGCCTCCGCCTCTTCCTCTCCCGTCCAACAACCCTCAAAGCTCCTCTCCAAAGTACCCTTCTTCAAAAACCTCTCCACTTCAGCACCAACCAACGCCTCCGTCCAGAACAGCAGCACATCGCAGCTCTACGGCATCAACTCACCAGCCCACTACACCGGCGGCTTCCTCTCCCTCCCGCCCCAACCCCCGTCCCTGAACCCGAACCTCCCGACCTTCACTCACATCCACCTCGCCTTCGAGGGCCTCCCCATCTCCTCGGACGACATCTACGCTCTCGCGACCCTGCAAACGCTTCTCGGCGGCGGCGGCTCTTTCTCCGCCGGCGGTCCCGGCAAGGGAATGTACTCCCGCCTCTACACAAACGTCCTCAACCAACACGGCTGGGTGGAATCCTGCGTTGCCTTCAACCACTCCTATACCGACTCCGGCCTCTTTGGCATCTCCGCCAGCTGCATCCCCGGCCGTACGGCGAGCATGCTCGACGTAATGTGCCGCGAGCTCCGCGCCCTCACCCTCGACACGGGATTCTCGGCTCTCAAGGCGGCGGAGGTCAACCGCGCCAAGAACCAGCTCCGCTCGAGCTTGCTCATGAACCTCGAGAGCCGTATGGTGGAGCTCGAGGATCTCGGTAGGCAGGTGCAGGTCCACGGGCGCAAGATTCCCGTCACGGACATGTGTCGCAAGATTGAGGCGTTGACAGTCGAGGACCTCCGCCGCGTGGCGCGTATTGTCGTCGGCGGGCTGGTCGAGAACCCCGGCAAGGGCAGCGGGGCGCCGACGGTTGTGTTGCAGGAGGCGCAGGCGCATGGTATTAGCACGCACACTATTGAGTGGGAGGCGATTCAGAATACAATTTACGACTGGCAATTGGGGAAGCGGTAAGAGAGGTGTGCTTTGTTCAGAGGCACGCGTAGGATAACGCTGAGCGACGGGAAAGCTGGCTCGGCTAGGGATGTTGTCTCGATAGATTGTAGCGATCGCGGGCTGTGTTGGGATAGAGAGATGGCACAGGAAGCGGCCATGATTTGTATCATAGAAGAGAAAAGAGACAGAAGAGCACTCGACGAGTCGGGAAGGGTTGTGTAGGGTGAAGTGTAAAAGTATTTAATGGCTGACTGGGCAATTATCGAAACAAAAAGGGGGCTTTCCTCCAAAGACACATTTTGTGTCCTCGTAGCAGCAGCTTTGTAGAAAAAAATATCCCCTTTTCATTCAACCGCAGATATCAAACCAGATGATAATGTCTTGTGCACTATTTACTGGAGTAGCAAGCAAAGGAGTTCATGGCATGTGAAGGTGTTTGAATAGTGTATTGAATTTGTGTACATTGTAATATCTGTCCTGTGTCGTAGTAGGGTAAAAACACCCGAGGATCGTGTAATAGTTGTAGTGTATGTTTAGTCTAGGTATTCGTCTTCCTTCCCCAAAGACAAGAAACGCCAGTGAATCCATCCCATCAAGCTGTAGCCGCTAAACTCCTCCCACAAAGAGACAAAGAAAAAAAAAAGGATGAGAAATGGGTGATGGCGTTGAGATGAAGCTCTGTCCTGGTCCCATGAAGCGCGGAGAGGTATGCTCAAGTTACGCCATCGCCCTCAAAGCTTCAACCGAATCGCCTCAAGCCGATACTTTACATCCTTGAGCGCCTTCGTAACAGGCTTCCACTCATCAAATTGCCGCAGCAGCTCCTCCGTCTCAGACGACAGCTCGGTACGAACGAAGTCCTCCTCCAGCAGGCCGCGCATGATCCACGGCAGGTGATACGGGTTCGGGTTCGCGACAGAAGCGCCGGCTCCGGCACCCGTCGAGTCGCGGCGATGGGCGACGGTAGCGGGCACGTTGGGGCGGACGTCAGACGTCTCGAGGGCGTGTGTGAGCGCGAGGTCGTAGACCTGGTCGTCGTAGTAGAGGCGCGAGTGGCCTTCGCCCGAGTAAAGGCTGCCTGCGAGCGGGGTGGAGAGTTCTCTTATCAGTCCATGGTCTGAGACACCTAGGTTGCGGAGTTTGAGGGCGAAACCGACAAGGTGGGCGATGCTGTATGAATGTGTTAGTGGTGCGTATGGAATGCAGGGGTAGCGAATCCGCTCACAAATCTGGCGCGTGGATGCGGCCGTCGATGAATACAGCGCGGTAGATGTAGGGGTGAGATGCTGGTGAATAGATAGCTGACTCCATAGGCACGAGCTGGTCGTCAATGCTGCCGATATATGTGATTCTTGCGCCGTACTTCAGGACTTCTTTGAGCGAGTGCTCGTATCTCTTGGAAATTTCGCTGTCTGGGTTTGAGAATTCCCACAACTCGTTGGCGGCTCCCATGAGAATTCCCATACTCGACTTGTAGTCTGGGAACGGACCCAACGAGACTCCGGCTGTGGACGTCAGTTGTCATTCTTAAAGCGGGCTGTCTGGAAAATGCCTTCAATGACTTACCCATTGCGCAAACGCCGATTTTGGCATTCGTTATTATGCCCAGATCTATCAACTTCGCCAGCAGCATGACTCCTACAGGCACACCTTGAGAGTGACTGGCGACCAGAATGAGATCAGCATTGCGAATGTGCTCAATCCAGTTAAGAAGAAGCTTCCACAAGTTGTCCACTCTGTCCGCAATCTTCCCGTCACCCTCCAAAGCGACCTTTTCGATTTCGCAGTCGGGGCATCCATGGGCATCGGTCCATCTCCTGATGGCTTCGGCGCCAAGATTTGCGAAGCGCAATGATGTCCCTGTCGGTTGGCCGACCATGGGTCTCAGATACATCGCCGGGAAGAGTCCGTGTACGCCAATCGCGATAGCTTTCTTGATCTTTGGCGTTTCCTTTACCTTATAAACATGATTCGCCGGGGGCTGCTGCGTGCGAAGCAACAAGGAGGTAATTTGTTTGATGATGGATGGGTTGTCTTTCATCCGATAGGTACTCCCAAACGATGGTAAGAGCAGATTCGCAGGTATTGCTTTCGAAAGTGTTTCTTGGCTTGGGCTAGCCTTTGGTGTGCCTGGTTTCAGGGGTGGTTCTTTGGGTGTCGTTTCCGCCAAAGAAGCCTTCGATGAGGCCACCGATTCCGGCCGATTTGGTGTCCCTGGCCTAGATGGTATGTCCAGGTCCATCGACTGAGGACGGTTTCTCTTACTCTTCCTTCCAAATGTTGATGGTGCTGACGCGTTACCTACCTTGGTACTTTTGGACGACTTTGCATCTTTAGTGGTCTTGGCATTCTTCCCGTCTTTCGTTGCTTGGTCTGACTGCGATTGTTCGACACTGATCCCCGTATGCTCTGGGTGCGCTTCTGACCCCTGGCCAATAACCGCAAGCTCGCCTGACTCTGGCTGCGCTGTCGCTGTCTGGTTTTTACTTCCCTCAGCCTTCGGACGTGTGTCTCTAGACCAGAATGCCCAAGTAGAACCGGCTGAGGGTGTCTTGGCAGGCTCTGGCTTCGGTGGTGGTGCGTCCTCCATAGTCACGTCTTCGGGCTGCTTCACCGGCTCCTCAGGAGCCTTTGGTATCTCGGTGCTATCGTTGGGCTTCGGTGTGTCTGAGTCTGGAGGGTTCTCTGTCGCAGGAGCGTTCGAGTACCAGAAACCAAACCAAGAGTTTGTCGATGAGGGCGGGTTTGGGTCTTGATTTTCCACCGACGCCTCAGGGGCTGGTGTCTCGGCTGGTGGTGCAGGTTGGGGTTCTGGCTCTGGCTCTGGTACAGGATCTGCCTCCTTTGGTGTCTCTTCGACCGGCGTGAATGACTGTGTTTCTGTTGCTGGGGCCCGTGCTAGCCACCCAAACCAGCCTGATGCTGTAGCCGGTGGCTCGACGCCTTGCGCTTGAGGCTCTTCTATCGTCTTGCTTGTATCGTCGGCTTTCGCCGGTGTTCCCTCTACTGCTTTACTACTCTCCGTCGATGGAGCCTGCGCTTTAGCACCACCGCCTTCCTTCTTGATCGTTGAGTCTCCTTCCGGCGTCGCAGCTCCGTCCTCAGGTATCTGTGGTAATGATGCTGACGAATCGACCGGGCCGTCGAAACTCGCCGAATCAATACTCTTTTTGGTGTCGAATCTTCGAAAATCGGGGGTACTGGAGGGCTTCGAAGTGCCTCCGAAAATGGTTTCTCGTGCCAGTTGGGTCGATGCGGAAGTTTTTGGGACGCGTGGCCAAGAGCCGTACCAACTTCGCGCCTTGCGAACCTGCATCTTGGAATTAATCTTTGCGCCCCAATAACCTGCAGTGCACTATAATGAAGAACCTACCTGTTTCTGTGAGTTCTGTGGTTTGTTCTTCGTCTCGCTGCCGCTTCTGTCCCTCATCAGAGGCATCTCTCGCGTCGGGCGGTTCGCGGGTTCTGAGACGGCTGTGACCTGTGACGTAGCCGACGTTGGGATCGCAGGGGCAATTGCCGCAGGCGGTGGACTCGATGAGCTCGGCGCAGATGGAGTGGTACGCTGGCGCTTTCGAGGAGACATGGCGGAGGAAAGGTTTAGTCGCGGGGGAAAATCGGGCGAGCAGGTTGAAAGTCAATCTGCCGCATATTCGTTATGAGAAATCAGTGTTGGAGGCTGGTAGGAAATGAGAGCAACTGGCCGTTGTTGTTGAATGAGTTGCCTGGGATGGTGGCGCCCACGTTTGGCGGGCGACCTGGGATCTGTGTCCAGGCGCAACCTGGCGCTATTAAGGTACTCTTTGTAGTAGGTACTTTGGGTCGGGTGGTCTGGCGGCAGGTGCAGACGGCCAACCCCTCCAAATGACACCCTGCTGATTAGATAACGTACCTTAGTCTCGCCAGCTGCTCGGTGGCCGCCACCTCGGCTTTCAATGATGACCATTTCCCCCAGCGCCCACCTGCAGCCGCCCACTTTCTGGTGGAGAACCCGATAAGCCATTTTGTCTTATCGTTATCGTTATCACCTTGCATCCCGCGTCCATAGGCGAAAAAAATGTTTTGAGTGGAGTAGTCGCAAGAAAGGTTCCTGGGCCTTTTTTTTTTTCCCTTCCTCTCCGATCTCAATATCGAGTCCAGGACTGTTGCAAGCAATTGCAGCTGATTTTCGGGCACAAACACAACCATGAGCTCTCTCAAGCGAAAGGATGCCCCCGGGGGTACTCCTCCATCAAAATCGGCAAAGGCCTCCAAGGTGTCCCGGCCCTCGAAGCGCGATACTCCCAGCAAGGACAAGGCGGACAAGAAGAGGACTGAAGATGCTCCTGCGCCTCGAGCTCCCGCAGTCTCAGCGCTGCTCAAGGAGGACGAGCCTTTGTTCCCGCGTGGAGGCGGCAGTGTCCTTACACCCCTCGAACAGAAGCAGATTACCATGGAGGCAAAGGCAGACGCCGCAAAGGAAGAGGCCGAATTGTTCGACACAAATGTGAAGGGAAAGGCAAAGAAGGAGAAGAGGAGGAAAGCAAAGGATACCAAGGATACGAAGCCTGCAAGAGATGAAGATGCAGTCAAGATTGAGGGTCTCAACTTCAAGGTATGGCATTCCTGTCTCCATTGGAGTAAACGTAGCTAACACCGTAAAAAGCGATTGGTGAAGGGCTCTTTGGTGCTTGGTCAGATTAGCCACATCGACCCGGTCCAACTAACAATCGCGCTGCCGAACAACCTTACAGGAACTGTCTCGATCGCTGCGATCTCGGATACGATTAACTCCAAGCTCGAGAAAGACGCCGCCGACGAGAGCGAAGACGACGACGAGGACGAAGACGACGAGGGCATTGACCTCAAGTCCATGTTCAAGGTCGGCCAGTACGTTCGCGCACATGTTCTGTCGACCGCAGACGAGTCCGGCACCGGCAAGCCCAAGCGCCGCATCGAGCTTTCCCTCCGGCCTACCGATGCCAACACTGGTATTTCCAGTGACGAAGTCGTCGGATACACAACCCTCATGGCATCTGTCACCAGCGTCCAGGATCATGGTTACGAGATGGACTTGGGTATTGAGGGCGATCTGAAGGGTTTCTTGGCTAAGAAGGAAGTCGGTCCTGACATGGATGAGGCTAGCTTGCGACCAGGCGCCGTCTGCCTGTGCGTCGTGAAGGCCGTTACAGGCATCATTGTCCAGCTATCGACCGATCCTCTGAAACTGGGCAACACCTCCCTCGTGGCGTCGAGCGCTCCGACAATCAACTCTTTCTTGCCCGGTTCCTTGGCCGACGTTCTGCTCACCGAGGTGACTAGCAGAGGTCTGCAGGGAAAGCTCCTTGGCCACTTGCCGGTTACCGCCGATTTGATTCACTCAGGTGTTGGTCCCGATGGTGTCGACTTGGAAGCCAAATATAAGGTGGGCAGCCGCGTCAAGGCCAGAATTATTTGCAACTTCCCTGCCGCGCGAGAGCCCAAGCTCGGTATGTCTCTACTGCCGCACATCGTCTCTTTGCAGCCCAAGTCATCCGGCAAAGGCAGCAGAGCCAAGGCTCCCCTTGACCTGCTCCCCATTGCTTCGTTTGTGGAGGAGTGCACTGTGCGCCATGTCGAGCCTGAGATCGGTCTCTACGTCGACACTGGCGTTCCTGGCATCTCCGGTTTTGTTCACATTTCTCGCGTGAAAGACGGCAAAGTCGACGCACTGTATGAAGGCAGTGGGCCTCACAAGGTTGGCTCAACACACCGCGGAAGAGTCGTCGGATACAGCCCTCTGGATGCCATGTTCCTGCTGTCATTTGAGCAGACCATCCTTGACCAGCCCTTCATCCGCCTCGAGGATGTTCCCGTTGGAGAGGTCGTTTCTGGCAAGATAGAGAAGGTCATTATCGGTGAGAACGGCATCAGTGGCTTGATCGTGAAGCTGGCCGAGGGCATCAGTGGTTACGTACATGAATCACATTTCGCCGATGTCAAGCTCCAGCACCCCGAGAAGAAGTTCAGGGAGGGAGCCACCGTCAAGGCGAGAGTGCTCTCGGTGCGTCCGCGAAAGCGCCAGCTCCGCCTTACCTTGAAGAAGACTTTGGTCAACTCGGAAGCGCCGATCATCAAGAATCTCGAGGAGGTCGAAGTTGGTCTGCAATCCCCGGGAACAATCACAGAGATCGGCTCTGCCGGTGCCCAGCTCGAGTTCTTTGGCGGTGTCAGAGGATTCCTGCCAGTGTCACAGATGAGCGAGGCCTACATCAAGGATCCTAGAGATCACTTCCGTGCCGGCCAGGTTGTCAGTGTTCACGTCCTCAGCGTGACCCCCGAGGACCGCAGGATGATTGTTTCGTGCAAGGATCCCTCAGCTTTTGGTCTCGACAAGCAGGCTGCGCTCAAGGCACTGAAGGTTGGCGACATCGTCTCTGCCAAGGTCAGCCAGAAGACGGAAGATGAGGTCTACGTTGATCTTGAGGAGAGTGGTCTCAAGGCCATCATCCGCACCGGCCACCTCTCGGATAAGTCTGCCAGCAAGACCCAGGCCGCTCTCAAGCGCATTAATGTCGGCAACACTCTTACGGATCTCATGGTCTTGGACAAGAACGAACTCAGGCGTGCTGTTATCCTTACCCAAAAGCCCAGCTTCATCGAAGCCAGCAAGAACGGCAAGCTTCTGACAAGCGTCGAGGATGCGATTCCCGGTGCCGTTGCGCCCGCCTACGTCCGGGAGATTGGCCCTCATGCTGTTTACGTCCAGTTTGGTGGCAATGTCACCGCCATCCTCCCCAAGAGCAAGTTGCCGAAGGATGTGCAAGACAAGGAGGCATTCGGCATGCGCAAGCACCAGAGCATCGAGGTCAAGATTGTGTCCTCCAACCCTGAGCAGAACCGCATTATTGTTGCGCCAGCCTCGGCTGATGAGCCTGCTCCCACGGTATCAGAGTCCGCCGTGAACTCTGTCGACGACAGCATCAAGACACTCGACGATGTCGCGCTTGGCACTATTCTCAATGCCCAGGTCATGTCCGTCAAGAACACGCAGCTGAACGTTAGGGTTGCCGACAACATTCAGGGCCGTATCGACGTTTCACAGTTCTTCGACAAGTTGGAGGACATCACCAACCGCAAGAACCCCTTGCAGAAGGTCAAGGCGAACGAGATCATCCGCGTGCGTGCTATCGGCATTCATGACTCCAAGAACTACCGCTTCCTGCCTTTCTCCCACCGCTCCACACACTCCGTCATCGAATTCTCTGCCAAGAAGAGCGACCTGGAGACCGAGGAGGTCGAACTTCTATCCTACGATAGCATCAAGGTTGGCTCTTCCCACGTCGCCTTTGTGAACAACCACGGTAAGAACTGCTTGTGGGTCAACATCTCACCCACTGTTCGCGGCAGAATCGGCATCATGGACGTTTCCGACGACCTCTCTCACGCTGGCAATCTCGAGAAGCACTTCCCCATTGGTTCTGCTCTCAAGGTTCGTGTGGTCTCGGTCGATGCTGAGAAGGGGCACCTAGACCTGTCAGCTCGATCATCCAGCGGCTCTACTGAGGTTACTTGGGACTCTCTCAAGAAGAACGTGGCCCTCCCCGGTAGAGTGACCAAGATCAACGACCGCTCTGTCATGATCAAGCTTAGCGAGTCTGTTTCTGGACCGGTTCACTTGGTCGATCTTTGCGATGACTACGATCAAGCCAACACTCTCAAGTACAACAAGGGCGAAATCATTCGCGTCTCGGTGGTGGAGGTCGACAAGAGCGACAAGAGACTCAGGTTATCAACCAGACCCTCCCGCATCCTCAGCTCCACATCTCCTGTCGCAGATCGCGAAATCACCAGGGTGTCTCAGATCGCCTCTGGAGACATTATCCGTGGTTTTGTAAAGAATGTGACTGACAAGGGTGTCTTCGTGCAACTTGGCGGTACCGTCTCTGCTTTGGTCAAAATTGGCAACTTGTCTGATCGTTACATCAAGGACTGGAAGGGCAACTTCCAAGTCGATCAACTAGTGAAGGGCCGAGTGATCAAGGTCGACGCCGCTACCAGCCAAGTCGAACTTAGTCTCAAGGCTTCCGTGGTTGAGAACGATTACACGCCCCCTGTGACGTACAAGGACGTCAAGGAGGGCCAAATTGTCACCGGAAAGGTCCGCAAAGTCGAAGAGTTTGGTGCTTTCATCGTTGTCGACAACTCCATGAACGTCAGTGGTCTGTGCCATCGCAGTCAGATGGCAGAGAAGCCTGTTGAGGATGCCCGTAAGCTTTACACTGAGGGCGATGTGGTCAAGGCCAAGATTCTCTCAGTAGACGAGGAGAAGAGACGCATCACATTCGGTCTTAAGCCTAGCTATTTCGACGAGGACAGCGACATGGAGGACGTCGACGGAGGTGCGGATCTCGAGAGCGATGAGGACTCTGACGTTGAGATGGGAGATGGCGGCGCTCAACTCACCATCAGTGGTACCGATAACTACGAGGAGTCTGATGAGGAAGACGAAGAGTACGAAGACGGTGACGAAGAGGAGGATGAGGACAGCGATGTGGATATGGACGAAGATGCGACGGCTAGCAAGAGTCTCAGCTCTGGCAAGTACGACTGGACTGGCGACGCGTTTGACGACTCAGAAAACGAGTCAAAGGCCAAGTCAAAGAAGTCAAAGGCGACAGAAAAGAAGGAGAAGAAGAAGGGTGGCGAGATCCAGATTGACCGTACAGCCGATCTTGATGCCCACGGACCGCAAACCGCCACCGATTATGAACGTCTCCTGCTGGGTCAGCCCGACTCATCCCAGCTGTGGATCGAGTACATGGCTTTGCAGATGAAGGTCAGCGAGTTGTCCAAGGCTCGTGAGACTGCTGAACGGGCCATCAAGACGATCAACATCCGGGAGCAGACCGAGAAGCTCAACGTCTGGATCGCCTACCTCAACTTGGAGGTTGCTTATGGCACCAAGGCTTCCACCGAGGAGGTCTTCAAGCGCGCCTGCCAGTACAACGACGAGCAGCAGGTTCACGAGCGTCTGGCCAGCATCTACATTCAGTCCGGAAAGCTCAAGGTAAGCCGTTCAAATACTTCATTGCCATCAATCATTACTAACGCATCCACACAGCAAGCGGATGATGTCTTCCAATCACTGGTCGCCAAGTTCAAGTCAAAGTCACCAAAGGTCTGGGAGAACTACGCCCACTTCCTCCACGTGACGATGAACGAGCCCGACCGCGCGCGTGCCCTCCTACCCCGCGCGACCCAAGCCCTCGAGGAGCGTCACACAGCACAGCTGATGGCCTCCTTTGGCGCCCTCGAGTTCAAGTCGCCCAACGGCGATGCGGAGCGCGGCCGCACGACGTTCGAGACGATCCTCGCGACGTGGCCGAAGCGGTTCGACCTGTGGAACCAGCTGGCTGACCTCGAGATCGCGGCCGCCGAGCCGGACGCCACAGCGATCCGGGACGTGTTCGAGAGGGGCACCAAGGCCAAGGGCCTGAAGCCCAAGAAGGCGATGAAGTGGTTCAAGAGGTGGGCTGACTGGGAGGAGAAGATCAGCCCCAAGGGCAGGGACAAGGTGATGGCCAAGGCGCAGGAGTGGGTTGCCGCGGCGAAGGCCAAGAAGGGGGCTGCTGCTGAGGAGGACGATGAGGAGTGAAGAAAGCTGAAGATTCCCGGATATGTCATCGAATCGAAAAAAAGGAAAAGTTTTTGGTTGGTAATGAAAAATTATTTGCATGGGGGGCTCCAACTCATTGGTCAACCCCCCCTTGTTTGTACTTGGCTAGACTGAGCAGCTCTTTTTTTTTCTATGTGTCAATAACAGTACGAATAGGATAATATGACTATGTCCTGACCTGACCTGAAAGCTGCCAACCCAAGATTGCATGTATGGCCCGGCGTGCTTGGCTCCTGACACCGATGCTGACCGTCACCTGTAACTCACCTACTTTGCATTGACCAAATGCAGCCTAGCTTCATGGGTTGGGTAAAAGAAGGATGCAACTTGCCTGGGATCGACGCTGGGGTTAAGGGTGTCTTTGCTTCATTCTCCAAATGCCGACGAATGCGACCCAGAAGAAGGTCTCTAAGTCTAGAAGTCTAATGTGACCCGAAACTTCCCTCTCACCATTCGTAAAAGATTTTGCCTTTGGTCTCCCAATTGCCAACTGTCTGTCAAGAGACTTTCAGACAGCTGAACTCATTCTCTCTAACGAGTTAGCAAGATCAATAGTAGCAGGCTTGGCAGTGAGAAAAGGGGGGCTTAGTAGGTCTTCATGATTCGGCGACACAGCATCTCGAGCTGCGTCTGCAGCCAAGCCAACGCGTCCCAATAGCTAGATTCCCAGCGCATCTCAGTATATGCAGCACTCTGCAGGATTAATTCTTGGGGTCAAAAAAGTAAGCTTATCTCACTCCGTAGGCTGAAGACGAAAGAGAAGACGTGAGCGAATGAGTCCAGAAGAGGGCGGCGACTCAAGATGAGTGAGTGACCTTCTCTGACCTTAGGTAATAAGGTGAAGGCAAAGTCAGCAGGAAACGGTGCGGCTGGATTGCCGTGCGCCACAGCTGAAAATAGGTCAAGCCCGATTGGGACTCTCACATTTCTTTCCCCTCCTCCCATGTCTTCTGACGAACCTGGCCAGACTTCATCCATCCGAACAACCCTGGATCCCATGGTTCGCATGAATGTCGACTTTCATCGCTACGGCGTTTGAGAGTCCCCTCGTAAACGAATCCTTCCGAAAGAAGACAGCTCTCTCTCGTCCCTGGTTGGGTTGAAGTACAGAAAGACTCGAGACCGGGTCGGCATAGAAACGAACGCAAGTCAAACAAGCTAACGTTGGGCCAGCAGCGGTACCTGCGTCAACAAGGCTCGCGATATGGAGGCATGGAGGCTCGTCCGAAGTCGTGCTTGATCCTTCGCAGGACCGCAGCAGAGGTTGAACAAGCATAGGGCACCGTGATACGGAAGCTTCTGCGCTGGGTGCGTTGGAGGTAGGCTGCGATTCCCTCGTGGCGCGGGTCGCACCAGGCCAACAACTCGGGCGAGAAGGGAAGAAACACAGACTCTCAGGCGCCTCAATCTGCTCAGTGCTCAATCTCTCTCACCCAGTCAGTGAGGGAGAGAGAGAGGGGTATTCAGCATATAGCGATGGGCGACTTGCAGATGCTCGTATATGTGCAGAACTGACATTTTCATCCGAGCGGTCGGTCCACCAACCAACATCGGATATCGCCTCTTCAGGGCCCACATCCCAATCAGGAGAAAGGTAAAGGTAAGAATGAAGGAACTGCAGACAGAACCTGCCAGCGCATTTGCGGCGCTCAATAGCGTCAAGCGGAAAAAGAGAATGCATGAATGGGCGAGAGCGAGACGACGACACCGAGCGGCCTTGGGGAACAAAGTCCAACAAGCTGTTGATCTTGGCCCAGCGGACGGCGCCACGCGAGTCGCGACGCACCGCCCATCGCAGCCTAGGCAACGGCCTCTCGGGTCTGTCTGTCCAACTGTCGTGTCTGGCTTGTTTCTGCCATGGTCTGACGGCTTTCACAAACAACATTCTTTCTCTTCAAGCTTGTTTCTTCCTTTCTCTTAGCTCTTCCAGAGCACGCAGTACAAGGAAGGGTCCCCTTTGCCCTGGCGATCTAGCTCTGTCTCTTTTGTTTTGGCGCCGTATACCAACGCAAGAAGCTTAAACGCTCACCGTCCAATCCCCCGCCGTCGCTCTTGGCATGGCGTTTCCCATTATGCCTAGTGGCATGCAATACGAAGAATCAACCCCTGTCACCGGCGAGTCTGCGCACCGTGACACGGCCGGTGGACGCGGGGACCACGGACTTACACCTCGGGGTGGGGCGCACCGCATCTGTAGATGCATTTCCCATATGCCACATGTATGTGAGTCTATTGTTAGAGCCGGCTTAGCGTGCATTACAGCTCCGGTGCATGGGTGCCCTTATTCCAGACCTCTGGTTCCCTCCCATGGGCCGTCAGACCGTCCGGCCTTTTCGGCGAATGATTATCGAGAAATATCTGCTGATGCCGGCGGACGGTGCGGTGGTGATCACTGATGGGCTGCCCGGGGTCCAAAGCTAGGCCCAAACGATGCTAGGCACCGTGTTTCTTGTTCCTTCGTTGTCCCGTCTTCAAGTCCGGGGTGGCATGCTTTTCTGTTCCCTCGATCCTCTTTCCAAAGGGCTGAGTATCACACGCCACCGGACCAAGCTGGCACAGCAGGCAGGCTTCTGGAGAGTTGACATTAGGTACCCGGGATCCGAGGCATCGAGCTACTCGTGTCGTGAGATCTGACTAGAGGTTGTCGGTATCTGTTTAGACTCAGACACCAGAGGGCTTGTCCCGAAGGAGCCATGCACGCTAAGAAGACGAGTCTCCTTTTGGAGAGAGTAAACGTCCGGGAGCCTCATGGAAGAAAGCTGGACAAGCCTAGTTCTGGTAGACCATGCTGTGATGGATGGCTCTCTGCCAAGAAAGGAATGAAGATGATATAAGGCCATGATATCCGGCTTCCATCTCCAACATGATCTCCTCCTCATCGGGTCATTTCCTTCTCTCTCCCTTTCCCTTCTTTCCGACGACCGTTAGTGTCATTGTCATTCGCTGTTTCGACTTACATTCATCTTCTAATCCAGCACATTCGCTTCTGTCGATAAACTACTACTATTATCATCATCATGCATCTCACATCAGTCCTAGCCACCTCCCTGGCCCTGGTCTCCCTCCCAGGGACCATGGCCTACCCAGGCATGGGCGAGCAAATGGCCGAAATCATGGCCCGCAAGAGCGACGCCGGCGACTCCAACGAGCTCCTCGGCGACCTTGTCACCCTCAAGGACAAGGACCTCACCCCTGTCGGCAAGGACATCAAGAGGATGCTCCAGGGCAAAGGCGACCCGGAGTCCAATGACCGCTACAGCAAAGTCCCCGACCTGACCTCAGACAAGTGCAAAAAGGACACCTGCTGCGTCTGGCGCTACGTCGCCGACGACATGTACCAGTTCATGGCCGGCAAGTCGGGCCGCTGCACAGGTCTGGCCCGTGCCGCTGTCCGCCTCGGCTTCCACGATGCCGGGACGTGGTCCAAGGCTACGGCGTCTCAGGGCGGCGGCGCCGACGGTAGCATCCTGCTTGCCCCCGGCGAGATCGACCGCTTCGAGAACCGTGGTTTGCAGGAGATTGCTGTCAAGTTCCAGGAGCTGTACGGCAAGTACAAGGGCATGGGCTGGGACATTGGCATGGGTGACTTCATCCAGGTAGGTTTTCGCAATGCTGAATCAACACCGGAATCTATTTCAATGGATGCTAACCAAATGTACCAAATAGATGGGCGCAAACGTCGCAACCGTAGTCTGCCCACTCGGCCCGCGCATCAAGTCCTACGTCGGCCGCAAGGACAGCGCCAACGGCTCCCCCGGCGGCCTCCTCCCGAGCCCCTTCCAGCCCGCCGACCAGCTCATCCAGCTCTTCCGCGACAAGACTATCGGTCCGCACGGCCTCGTCGCCCTGCTCGGCGCGCACACCACCAGCCAGCAGAACTTTGTCAACACCACCCGCGCCGGCGACCCCCAGGACAGCACACCCGGCGTCTGGGACGTGCTCTACTACAAGGAGACGCTCAGCTCCAACTCGCCGCCCCGTGTCTTCAAGTTCCCCAGTGACATTGCCATCTCCCAGCACCCCGAGACGGCCAAGGAGTTCAAGGAGTTTGCTGGCCCTGGTGGACAGAACCACTGGAACGAGGTAAGATGAATTCCTTTCCATAACTTGCGCACTGAAAGCAAGGTGCTAACATGACTTGCTCAACAGGACTATGCTCGTGAATACATCCGTCTCTCCCTTCTAGGCGTCAACAACATCAACCAGCTCACTGAGTGCACCAAGGTTCTGCCTCCTGCTGTGAACGGCTTCCGCGCCGTCGATCAGTACAAGCTTGACAAGTGGCTCAACAGCGTCGGCAACAAGGGCGCTGCTAAGAAGGTCGCCGAAGATCTCCAGAAGGGCGAGCCTGCTTCTGTTGAGGTTCCTCCTGTGAATAACCGCAACTAAACATTTGTGGTTTGTCTTTAAAGTAATGGCATTGGTATAAGTAGATCGGGCTTGGAAAGTTAATATGGGCGTTGTATGTCACCAGATTCGGAGTTTTGGTACCAGGTCCCAGTCAACCATTTGTATAAATCGAGCGTCGTCTGACGACCTCACATATCATATAATAATTCAAATTCAGCAGTATTTATAATGCAATCTTTTCAAAAGTTGCGGAAATGTTTGATAGCAGAACTACGATGTCGGGATTGTGCATCGACCACTGACTCGGATGCCTGGAAAGCTTATTGCTCGAGCGACTCGTGGCAGAGCAGTGACCACGGTGCAAATATCTGTCAGCTCGACGAGGCGTCAAACAGAAGTAAGCTGTTGGAATGACAGATGATTAAGGAGAATATAAATCATTATCCAGGAAGTTGTGGTCGTGGATGTCGAAAATTATCTTTTCAGCTGCGCATCGACAAACTCCAGTGGGTCTTCGGACCTGACAGTGTTCGGACCGAGAACAAGCTGAACTCCTGAGTGTACTGTGTGACATAGACGTTGTTTTAAACTTTCAAAGCCGTCGAAAGACATCTCTCACCCCGCCTACTAAGTCTTCGACAGAAACTCATCGCCCTTGGAGCTCAACCTCGAATAGGTCACACCCGTACATCCACTCTGAAAGCCGCCTCACTGGGCCGATTCGTCCTTCAACCCCCAAGAAGGAATTCGGCAAAATGGACTATCGCCTGGTCCTCTTCCTATACCGCAAAACAGATATTACACACGCCGAGTTCAGAGATCATTATGAATACATACACATACCCCTCACCCGAGAACTCACCGGCTCCCGCTTCCCCTCACTGCACTCGAGACGGTACATTGAGCGGTCGTCGAAGGACGAGCCAACCGTTCTCATCGGGAAAAGCACTGGAGAGGAGCCTGATGCTGTGGTGGAAATTGGATTCAAGAACGAAGAGGCGGCGCAAGCGTTCTTCGATGTGACCAACTCTGGGGAGGTTGAAGAGAGGTTGCGGAAGGATAATGCGCAGTTTCTGGACTGGGAGAGGCTTAAGATTATGAGGATCGGGGACGCGTTTGAGACGCGAAGGGAGGACTGAGGCAATGAGATCCTATCTCTGAGAGGACGCTGTATCCTTAATGAGGTCATATCTTCTGCGAGGATGATGTCGGCAATTTGTTCTGCCGCTTACGTCGACACAGCTACTAAAACCTCCGCAGCAGCTCCATTAATCCTTTTCTTCTTGCCTCTTTTTTTATGCCTTTAGTTCCGGGACGAGGAGAACGGTCTTGACTGCTTCTGCAAAACGCCTCCATACCCTGAATTGAGTGCGCAAAAATACGCGTATTTCGTTGAGCTTTGCCATAACCCAGTGCCGTGTCCTACATATGCTGCGGGCATGTAGATAGTTTTCTGTATGAAGACATGACTGCAACTCAATTCTATCGATGCTAAATATGAAAAAAGATCTCTTTCTCTCTCTCTATTTATTTCTGATATTGGCAATGGCTCACTAAGTGCCCTTCTAGAAATACGCGTAAATTTGCAAGCTTTGTGTGGAGCGTCCTTAGATCCTGAAGGATTGCGCCTAGACGCTGTAGTACTACAGCCTTTGATGAAGGCTAGCTTAGCACCATAGTCGTAGAAAGAGCCTACGATGAGTAAACTAGACATTAGCTCGCAGACTAGATGATGCACGTAAGCTTTAATAGTCTTCAGTTCCCTTGATCTGCACAAAGCCTCAAGCCTCTGTAACCTCAATGCACGTGGCAGTAAGAGCTAGTCGTGAGCTAGTAGCAAAATTACGCGTAAAAATGCTGTTCTACACATCACTTGAACATAATGCTTTTGGATGTATTTCGAAAGCATCCAAACATGTCTTCCTTCTAAGGCTACTCGTTGGGCCATTATGTCGTCACGGCCTTTTAAGCTATTAGCTCATCAGTCCAGGGCGCAGAACCCAACTAGCTAGATGGCTGTGCATGCTCACGATGATCCTCCTTCATGATATTGTAGGTGGCAATATCAACTTCGGATTGACACAAGAATGATAGGATCATCATGAATATAAAGCACTCCTCCCGTCAGTTGGTACAAGAAAGCCTTCATGCAATTCACAACAAACTTCACTCCACCTTAATTGAAACCTCTTATACCAGAAGCTCTCGAAGTCATCATGATGCTTTCTCACCTATCACTGCCGTCAGCGGGCATTACGACTGCCACACTGCTGCTGCTCTTTGGCGGTGCGCAAGGGCAACAGATGATAGCGAACAACGGCACCCAGGGCCCCTCTGGCTTCCCTGCAGTCCGCAACCCTTCCCAAGTAAAGCATCCCGATCATCTTCAACTAATCTGTGTTTAGTGTGACGCCCTTGTGGCCGCCAACTTATCCCACGCCATTCACTTTCCATTTTCTCCCCTCTACCAAACCCTCGTTCAGAACGGCTCTTACGCTATCTCCACGCGAAAACAACCTTGGTGCTTCGTTCTTCCGAGCACTGTCGCTGAGGTTTCTAAAACTCTTACTGCTCTTCACTCCGCTGGTGATGGTGCCGGAGACTGGCATGTAGCCATCCGCAGCGGCGGACACGGTGGTGATAATCAGAACAACATTGTCGACGGTGTGACCATCGACTTGACCCACCTCAACACCACCACGTATGATGCAACTACCAACATCGCACACGTCGGGACCGGGGCGCGATGGGTTGCTGTATACGCCGCGTTAGAAAGGTATGGGGTCTTGGTGACGGGCGGAAGAGAATCCGGCGTGGGCGTAGGCGGACTTCTTCTCGGCGGTGGTATCTCGTGGTACACGGCGCGTACGGGCTTCGCGTGCGACAGTGTCGTCAACTACGAGGTGGTACTAGCGAGCGGGGAGATCGTCAACGCCAACGCGTCGGCTAATGCGGACCTATGGCGGGCGCTGAAGGGAGGCAGCAGCAACTTTGGCATTGTCACTCGCTTCGATCTCGCGGCGTTTCCAGCTGAGAATTTGCACATGGAGACCAAGACCTTTAGCCGAGAACACGCCGGTGAGCTCGTTGATGCGGTTGCTAAGTTCGCCGATTTGGACCGGTCGTTTCATGACAATGCGGTGCTCCTTGTCGTCACTTACGATCCAGAGAAGGAGGACAGCATCTGGAGGGCGACCAAGGTCAACACCATGAACGAGGCCAATAGTACGGCATTCGATGCCTTCGACCGTATCCCGACGTCAGCTCCGACTATGGAAAAGTCAGTAACCCTTGTCGAGGCTGCGAATAGTACCGCACTGTCCGGCAAGAATCGGTGAGTTATTTAGGAGATGTCTAGTCATCTTGATGTGAGGTCGAAAGTTGCTAATGATTTGTCTCCTAGGAATGCTGGAGCTGGAGCATTGACCGCAGTTAATGATCCAAGAGTCCTGCGGTACTGCATCGAACAGCATGAGGGCCTCGTCGCAGATATGAAGGCCCTCCTCGGACCAAAGAACTTTACCACGATTCTCGATTTCCAGCCAATCCCGTCATACTTTGCCGACATTGGCGTGCAGAAGGGGGGCAACATGCTCGGACTCGAGCGAGACTCGCGAAACAAAGTTCTTTTCGTGATGGGAGTGACTCTACTAGGATCAAACAGTGAGGAGCTCTACCCTCGGGTTTACCAGCACGTTGCAGCCGCGAACAAGAGAATTGAAGACTTCTCGAAGTCTGTTGGTAGCGACACTGAGCTCAGATACCTTCCCTATGCGGACTCGAGGCAAGATGCAATTGGAAGTTATGGAAAAGCCAATGTGGAGCACATCCGAAAAGTTGCGGAGGAGTATGACCCCGAGGGGTTCTTCCAGTACAGGGTTCCAGGCGGCTTCAAGATTAGCCGAGTTTAATTTGTGTTCTTGTATTACATGGAGGCGCAAGTAGATATACCGGGTCGTTTGTATGATTATTTAATTTCTTTGTTGCTCTCTCGAATATTATGTAGATAGATTTCTGCTCTAAGATGGAATAGTTCGCTCATAAAAATCAACTGTGTGAAAAGCAGCGCAACTTATGCTATTACAACCGACCAAAGCCCATTCGTGACTGACTTGCAGATCAATAGGTGCGTATTTCAATCGAATCTGTATGTATCTGTCATTCTGACCGGGCCAAAATCGGGGGACATTTGCATCCCGTCATTGTACCACATCTGACCTCTCGGCCACTCTGCCTCCTGAACATGCTGGGCATGGCGTGGTATAATAGCTGGAGGATATCCAGCCATGGAAGGCGCGTGATCTTGCGCAAGCAGATATCCAGTCCCGTTGCCGACGTCTCCGTTGCCAGTCATAGCCGCTGGACTCCAAGGTACAGTTGCTGGATGTGGGTTGCACCCGCAGGGTGAGTACTGGGGAGACGGATAGAAGTTCCAAGAGGGATTCGGCCGTTGATATACGACATCCTCGTTGCAGCTTGAGTAGAGAGGATCCTGGTAGAAGCCCTGTGGCTCTTCATACTCGTATTCCGGTTGGATGGTCGGGAATGCCAATTGCTCACTGGCTTGGCTCTCGTAAAACGGCTCATTTGGTTTATTGAGCGGGCGTGTTGTGTGATGCATGTAGTCAGGGGAAGATTGATGCTCCTCTATCGTTTGCGTGGGGCTCGTTGTATCATTGTGAACATGTTCTGGCATCGAAATCGGACTCGTCATGGGGCTGTCGTCTTTCGAAGTGTTCGTGAGTTCCTCCAAAGACGCGTCGGATTCCTCCCCAGACGCCGAGTCGTGGTAGATCTTCTGATGCTGAATCAAAGCCACCTTGCGACAGAAACTGAATCTCTATTAACTGGAGTCCAAGTCGTTCCGTAAGTTCAAAATTGTTACGCACCTTTTTCGGCAGGTTTCAACAGCGCATGTATACGGGCGCTTGCCCAAATGCACTCGACGATGGCGTGAAAAACTCGACGACTTGAGATCATTAGAGTCAAACTTCCATTCTTAATTACGTGAAGTATTTACTTACATCTGCAAACCGTTTGTAGCACCCAGGGTACTGGCATTCGTATGGCTTCTCTCCAGTGTGTGTCCGGAGGTGTACAGTCAACGCACTTCTTTGGATGAAACTCCTCTCGCAGCCCGGTGCTGGGCAAGGATAGGGCCGCTCATTTGTATGAATTCGAAAGTGTCTGATAAGGTCCGACTTGCGGTTGAATCCCTGGAGGAATACGCAAGTAAGTATGATACTCTTCAGAGATTGACAACCTTCTGATAGCATTCAGGGTTCCGGGAAGTACTGGACATTACCTTCTCGCAGGTCTTCCAACTGCAGTAGAAGCGACGGAAGCGCTCCTTATTGTTGACAAGTTCGGTGATTTCCATTTTCTTTGCGATGGATGCCTCTGGTTGTTGATGGCGGAGTTGGCTGCCCACTTAAACAGCGAGAGACAACTCTTTCGGGGTGATTGTTTCCGAGTTTCGGCTCCGACGGTTCGTCTAATAACGAACTAATGTAAGCGGGTGTTATAAACGCGCGTTGGCGAAACCCATAACCTGGAGTCCTATAATAGACTACACCGGTATGATGGAAGTGGAATCAAAGCGTACGTCGTTTGTTGAAGAAGTTGCGATTTGAAGATGCAGAAGGATGCGTAAACGGCAAGGTGACTTTTTAGCTTGGGTTGGGGGCGTGTGTCTGTAAATGACACCGTCAAATAAAAAGATCAGGAAGGTAGCGGTCTGAAGGAGATTCGGCCTAGTAGCTGAATCGTATCCGTTGACACCCATACTTCAGAGAAGGGGCATCATCGCATCTTTTAGCGTGAAGCTTTCATTATGTAGGTGGAAGATCCTCGGTCAAGGCTTGCAGGATGCCTTTCAGTGTCTAGACCAAAATAGTCGTGCCGCAGTGTAGCATCGTCGTGGGATCCTTAGGAGATGGTCCAAGCTTAGAGTGAAAACCCCCTGGACATCCAGGGCTGCTCAAGGCAAAGCATTGGAGATCATTTCAGTTCTCGTCATTCCGGTGAAGGTGTGGCACGCAGCCCGACATCTGCGGGGGCTCCATTGTTACGAGTGGCGACGAAGCTTTCCCTTGCCCTGGCATTCAGATGTCGCCATTACGGATAGAAAACAATGTATTGCAAGTTTTCTGTGCCGTTTGATAAGGCATGGGAGCGTCGTGGGTCGCTGCATGGGATATCGAGAAGTTGACCGGGGATGTCTGGAAGCATGGGGTAATTTGTAGCGTACCCTACAGAAACTCATTAGAGTTTGGCCCAAGCTGGAAGCGGGGGCAGTCTGGATGTGCTTCGAGGATCTTGGCCCTTGGTTCCTAGTGATTGCATCCCTCGTGACCAATACGGACTGCACAAACCCTAGTCTAGCCGATGTGATCTACGGGCTTGGGTAGCAAGCATTTCCTCTCACAGTTTCATATTAGGGCTTAGTGTGAGAGGATGCAAAAGTGTCACAGTGTCTTCTGTCTCACAGAATCGTTCGAGTTTTCGGTTCAGCACCAAAAACTAGTGAAGGGATCATCTGCAGTCCAGGACTCAGCTTTGCTTTTTTTGATCCGCCCAAAACCGCTGTTTGCCGCCAAAGGCTGCCTCTCTGGCTTCACCGTTCTGCCGGCTACCGCCAGTCCCTTGGTATGACTTGCTGATGGGGCTGTCAAGAGAGTTTGGACGATTGACGGATCGCCATTCCTACGGGTGGCCCGGCCGGCGGATCCGCGTGTCTTGCTGCCCTAGAGGCCCAATTCCTCCCCTGTGATTTGTTATTCCCATGGTAGTTCCATGGTAGATAACTGTTTGGTATCGACCGGTCTCGAATCTGTGCTCGTTATCAATCTTTAAACTAGACTAACTAGCTAAGACGTCTCATATCTCTCGAAAGCCGTGCCATATCCGTACTGGCGGTAAGTGGGATTCCACGGGACTTGTGGCGGTTCCCCCGGGATCGAAAGGCCGTGCCCAGAGATGTTCCGGCGACTGACGACAGTCCTTGCCCCGGATACAACTCGGAATCGGGATCGGGGGTGCGACGCGGAATGCCACGCAAGATGCGGATTTCAATTCCCTCTTCGAGAAAAGCTTGCGAACGAGGGCGGATCTTCGGGATCATCTGGGATATCTCCCGTCTTCTCCAATCAGCACTGAAACTTACAGATTTCATTGCAGCCTGGGCTGCCGAGTGAATGAGGGTGGGATATCACTTCTCACTTTGGGGGATTCCTTGGGGGGCTGTTGGGTGCTGAAGATATGATAACTCTGTGGCATTATGCCAAAGCTACAGAGCTCAGGCCAGTGGGCCCAGAATTCGAGATGATCCTCCACTAGGGAGCTAGCCAGGCCGTGAGACCCAGAGATGATGGCCCGGCAAGGATCTGTGGTAGCCTTCATCCCCAGCTCTTCCACTAGGCTTGTCACTCTCAAGTTTTCAGCAGACGCTAACTCCACGCTGGCGAGCTCGGGTGGGTTGAATCCCTGTCAAAGCCGGCATCAAGCAATTTCCCGGAAGGGCCCGGACGGGCCAAGGAGCATGCCTCTTCTGTGAAGAACGCCGACCATCGAGTGGTCGCCGTATGATGCTTGGCTGCATGCCTCAACAGTATGTTGACTGCTCAGTAAGTAAGTGACTATTTGGTCAATCTGTCAGAAAAGGCGTAATGACGAAGAGCCTGGCTGACATGGGGTTGGGATGGTTGAGATTTGAAGCAGGGAGATGCCTGCGAAACGGGACCATGAATGTAGATCATTCAGGCACCCCACGGGATGGGACTCGACCCGGAGGAACAGTCAACAAATGATATCCAGTATGGACCCCAGTCAAATTCTTGAAATATCGCCATTGCCGCTGCCGCTCCATCCTGCTCACCTCTCATCCGAACGCGGGAAAAAACAATCGAAACACGCGGTGAAGACACAGCCACATTAGTCCCTTTTGTGTGCCTGCGCACGCTTTGACGTATGCCATCTTTTCTTTTTCCTCTCGTGATATCCTGCCCGTTATTCGCAAGAACCCAGTTACGAGAGCTGAAGCGAAACATTGTTCTTCAAGTGGGCAAATTGACAGGCACGTCAGGTCGGCGCCCAAAGCGTTCATCACCCTTTTCGATATGCTTAGTCGACCTCAAACTTCTCCACAGGGTCTTTTTTGCCACGCGAGACCTGCCAGAGTGACAGGTCAAGAATCAGAGACTGCATGGCCTAACCCCCGAATCATTAGACCCCCTGCGTCATTCTCGCACAGTTCGGGCACGGAACCGAATCAGCCGCAACCACGAGGCTCAGTCCCGAGCTTCGCAAGCAGGGAAACATCTGTCTTAGTTTTGGCCTGCGCCGAGATTCGGTGGCAATTCCCCAGCTCCTGGTAGCCCGTCAAGAGCTCAGGGCTCCATATTAATGCGCCTTTGACCTTTGGCGTTGTGGTTTGCCGATCGCGTAAAACTTCGTCGGTACTGGGGAGGCGGTTGGTTTTGCCCTGATTTGATGGCCAAGGAGAGAACCACACTCACTTGCCGGTCCATCGCAAAATCGCAAATTTTCCTCTTTTCGTAGAGGCCTCCTGCCGAGAGACGCTTTGATACAGGACGATAATAGTGTCACGGAGTGGCCGACTTAACTCCGTCATTGAAGAGACTCGGAATATTACAAACGATTTTGAAATTTAAAACTCTCAATCTCAGGCAAAACGGCCGAACTGCAAGAGCACATAAGAAAGCGCGATGGTAGAGATGTAAAGACGTAAGTGGAGCCGTGTTCAGTTTCTTAGCAGACCCTGGAGGATGAGACAACTCCCTAAGCGCCGGGTACATTTGCCGCAGTCCACGTCATTGCAATTTATGTAATTTGGTAGAGCAGTCTACCTGCCTTCAGCCCGACCTCTGAGGCGAAAGCGGGAGGTTTTGGGTTCTCAAGGGTAATGTAGGTTGAGAATCCTCCTTGCCGTCAAGGTTTGTAATCTTGGATGGATGAGTGCCTAAACTTATTATGAACTTTTGCATGAGGGCGAGGATACAAACACGTTGCATTCACGGCAGATGACATTATTTGGAGTGAGTTGGATATTTGTGGAACGTAGCACTCTAGGAATCCATTCAAAGAAGCTGATTCGGTCTCTGTGACATCAAATAATAACCCTCTCTCAATCCAAAATAAAGCCGCGGGAATTTGTCACTCTCAGAACACTAACATCCCATGTCCTTCGACCATCAAAAGACGACTGCGGGCGCCTTCTTTTTCAGCCCAACATCGCTCTTGATATCCTTGTCAGATGGTGACGGTGGGCACTCTTCAATGTCCTCGTCCAACTTCGTGTCATCCAGCATCTCGGGGTTGAAACACCGAGAACCCTTTGGAATAAACGTCGATGCAAAAACCGTGACCATGATGACAGTGAAGTGCACTCCGGCAGTATTCACCAGCGCCTCTCGCACTGATCCTGTTCGGTTGTACACGCCGTCGAGGTATCTCCCGAGGAAGGTACCGGCAATCGCATACGTGACGATGTAAAATGAATACAAGAACGCCATAACCGCACCAAGAGGCGAAACCCTGTTCTCCTTGTCCTCCAGCCTGGCGAGAGAGGCCTGGATAAAAGCGGCCAAAGAGACGTCTCCCGCGGCCCAACCAAACGAGACTGGCAAGAATGTGGCGGCGACGATCCAGGCTTGGCCGACCTGGCCCGAGGGCGGATACCAATAGGGAATGTACCAAACAATGAGCAACATCAGGGCATCCAAGCGAAGCCATGGGATGGGCGTCTTGATCACGTTCGTGAACAGGAAGACGAACAGCGCACCCAGGAGCTCACCAAAATTAGAGCCGCCGACCATGATCTGTGACCATGCCGAGTTGCCCAGGTATCGTCGAGCGACTTGGGGTGCGATGCCATTTTCGAGATATCGGTGCCCATAGAGGGCCACACCGTATGCTGGGACCAGCCAGACGAATCTCGTCGACGTGAACAGGATCTTTGCGCCGACCCATATGGACTCGAAGAAGAGGAGGAAGCCCTTGCCAATGTTGATAAAGTAATTGCTTTTGCGGGCTTCAGCTCGCGCGAGGGCATTGCGGTCGTGGCTGCCGTCCACGACAAAGAACCACAGAATTGCCGCGAGAGAGAAGCAGATTGGGGTGATGACGAAGGAGCGGTTGTTACCGAGGTTGGGAATCATAACCAGCGCGGTGACAAAGGCGCCTGATGTACCGGCGACCTCGTAGAAGATGTGTACCAAGCTATCCATTTGACGAAGTTTCTGAACGTTGCCTCCGACGATGTCTCGCGGGATGACGCGGCGAATGAGTTCGACCATGCCGTACGCGATGCCCGTGACCGTGTAGATGGGTATGATAGCGTCATTGTTGTAATCTCCGTAGTAAGACCATTCATCTTTGGGGTGCTTCTTTCGGTACGCTTCTGGGACAAAAGTACCACCCGTTGCAGCATCGAGGATGAGCAAAATTGCCGTCATCAGGCCAAAGAGTAGAATGGCTGCAGAGAGAACATTCTTCGTCGGATAGTGTTTGATGAGAGGTGCAATCAGGATGGAGCCGACACACTGTGTGGCTTGGTTCAGTCCCTGGAGGAGGCCGAGTCGTTCAAAAGTGCGAGATGGCGTGCCCCTGGTGTCGCTTTCGTAGTCGTAACGATTCGTGGCTAGTGCGGTGATGGATCCGTTGAACGCCTCGAGGCCAAATTTGTACAGCATGATACCGCATATGTAGAAAAATATGGCTCTTCTTTCCTGTGGGCTGAATGACTTGAGCCTCTCGACGAAGTCTTTGAGGATAGCCATGACGGGCTGCTAGTGGATGTAAGCTCTGAGTTTTCTCCGTTGAAATAATCTTCTTGAGATGGATTTTAGTGGACGTCCAAAGGTAAGGAGGCAGATGGTATGAGAATAGGGAGTAGCCTGTGGGGGTTGCCTTTACTTGCTGGGTTGCAAGTTAGAGCAAAAACACCTTACACAGGGACAATAGAAACTTGGTTTCTCATGTTATATCTGTTTCAAATACCTCGATAAACAGTCCACTCGTTTATTATACGTAGGATATTCGACGAGATAGAGCACTTGCGCAGGTAAACGAAGATGTCGAATAGCAAGCGCACATCTCGTCCACGTGGGCCTGATTGATGGACTACTTACCTTGCTGCCCATCATGGGTGGTAAATCTTGGCCATAGACCTCGAGATCGGCTTTTCTTAGGAAGAGCCGAGGACTAGGTTTCTTCGGTTCATGGAGTGAGGGTGCTTTTGGAGAACCTTGGCGTCTATTTCCAAACGAATATGGGGTAACAGTAGCGGCCGCGCATCTCCATATTTACTTATACCTCTAGTCGTGTACTCTCAAGGTCATACAAACGTCTATGCGGAACATATCTTGAACATACGACTCTTTTCGATTGTCAATAAGTACCTCGTACCTGCATATTAATGGGCAACTAACCAATGGTTTACTATACCTGAAGGCCTCAAACGACCTGAGCAGATCAGTTTATACACGTTTATCAGCTCTAATATCTTGCCATATGGAGTTTTGAGATCAAAAGAATGGAGGAAGCGACTTCTATAGCGCCAAGAGGATGGCTTAGCCCCTCGCCTCTTGGTCGTTGTTGATTCTCCGAGCAAAGGAGGCAAAGCTCCGATAGCTTATTCGAAGCTGTTCTCGATAAAGAATGGTCCGCGGTTCTTGGTCATGGATATGGCTTGGGCTCAAAATCAGTCTGGGTCTCAACGTGGAAGGGATCCAAGATGATTGGGCGTGGCGGAGAGCATCGTAGAACTTGGATGGGAGGCTGTGCTCGACGTAGCGACGCAGCCGGTTCACGATCGCCACAGCCAAACGGTGTAGCTGTCAACGACTCTGCTTGCTGTTGTGGTGATGCTCCAATATCTTGGCAGTGGTTGTGCTCTTGGCAGACGAGGGCGAGGACTGCGCCTTCTTATGCTTCCCAATGGGCTTGGCGGCCGGGAGGGTAAATAGCGCAGAAAAATTTGGCAGATAAGAGCCAACCATTTAGACACATGGTCTGTCCTGCCTCTCTCTCGTCGATTGATCCGAGAAGCTGTTCCCAAGTTTTTGGTGTTGCACATTAGATGATATGAAAGCCGATGCCAGTTAAACTTTCTCGTGACGCCAAGATATCGGTTGCCTCCTTGCTTTGTCATCCATCATATTTCATAGGAGAGATTTGCCGGGATGAAGGACTTACTCGATCAATCTCAACTTTCCAAAGGACCGCGTTCAAGTCTTTCAACTCCGGCATATACGTCGCACCTCGAACCGAGGAGTGTGTTGTAATAGCCTGAGCATGCTTGCAAAATCCTACGGCGTGTACCGGTATCCACGGCCACCGGACGAAGCGGCAGATGTGGGGCCGTTCGGTGTAATCCGCAGCCTCAACTTCCGGTATGCGTGGTTGCGGGCCTCATGGCAATAGAGGCGTCAAGGGGGTTATCCAGCAATTAGTAGGACATGTTCTCCAAAAGATTCCAACGAATAGTTCCTCATCGGGCTTCGTTGTCGTTGTACATTATATCAATTGACCTTCAGATCTGGTGAGCTACTCTCGAGAAGCATCGCCATCACGATCCCTTGGCGTTTCAAACAGCCCGATTCAACAGAAATCCGCCGTAACATAACACCTCTGAACGACTGGAGAGCCTGATATATATGCAAGAACTACAAAAATATGAGCTGCCTGTGGCATTGTATAGGACCACCAATTTTTGTGAGCACAAGCGTACTCGAACTCGCTACCCTTGCGGGACCCACTATGCGAAACCATCCTCCACTAGGTCATAGACACATTCAGACGGTGCTCATACCTTCCTTCCGACTTCTCTGCCTCATAGATCTTTGCGGGAGATGGTGGGGGTCATGTGTATTCCATCGAGCTAGGGTGCTTGCCTTCGTGAACTTAACATCGCACCCCGGCCTGGCCTGGGGATCATCGACCGTGCATGCCACATCAACAAATCGCCTATCACAAACTTGAGCAGGTTCATGAGCTGATATAGGCAGAAATGCTGTACGGGATGGATTATAAGAGCGGCATAACATTGATTGTAAATGAAATGCCGTCAAGGAAGCCCGTTGTTCAGATTGAGACCTGGGATACTGAGATCCAACACTTAGCAACACACTAGAGGTATATTCAACGACTTCTTTATATCTGGCGTTTCCGTGAGTCGGAAAGACTGCTTATGAGTAGCCTAGACACAGTGTAATAGCTCAATGGGTACACATCAGAGGCGTGAACCCGTCTGTCCACTTCTCAGCACCCATGATGATGACCATCATCGCAAACCCCACCACAACACTGCCCAGGCCATAAATATAAGCATGTCTCCGTCGCAGCGCAGTCAACTCAGCAACCCACGTCGAAACAGTCGTCAAGCACCCGCAGAATCCGTCCTCGACGCCCTGCAAAACCTGACACCCTACCACGCCGCCCAGCCCCGCATGCGCCAGATCCCAACACATACCCAGCACGGCAACGCCAGCGATGTTAACTGCAAAGGTACCCATCGGAAACGACGGCACCCGCGCATTAAGTAGCAAACTGGCGTAGAAGCGCGCAAGGCAGCCAAGCGGCGCAAACACGATGGAGAAGATGACGCGACCTCGCCAGGCATCGTGGGGCGGCCAGATGGCGAGGAGGATTGCGCCGAGCCAAGCGCCCCAGCCGAAGAGGACGGCGCAGCGGTCCATGACTTTGCGGCCGAGGAGATAAGGGATCGAGGGGGTGATCCCTTCGAGTGCGATGGCGAGGTGGGCACCAAAGATGAGGGCCGAGAGGCTTAGGGCTACAGTGGCAATGATGATAGCCATCATCGCCATGAAGGACTGCCCTCCGGTCCGTAATTCGGGGGTCGCTCCGCCGGCGCGGGGGAGATCGTTGACCATGGCGAGGAAGACGTCGCGGATGAAGGAGGAGAATGAGGTGAAGGAGCCGCAGAAGCCCGTGGAGAGGCCGATGTAGAGCGGTATAGTCTTCTTGGTTGCGAGATGCGCCTTCTTCGCGGCCGCGAGGTCGCTGGAGGCGCCACTGTCATCTGCATCTTGCCCGCGGCGCCGGGCTTTGGTGATTTCTCTGTGGTAGTTGGGTGTACCCCATTCCTGCTTGAAAAGCCTGCGGTCTTCGATTAGGAAGCCCATGACCAGGCTGCCGCCGACGTTGGCCCACAGCACGCCAAAGGAGACTGGGGCGCTGGGATAGAGCGTCAGAGCCTGCAGGCCCAGACGGGCAATCGTGCCGAAGATGGCGAAAAAGACGAGATACGAAAGTGTATACACCTCCGTGGCCAACCTAGAGACGTGTGCGGTGGGTTTCGAGTTTGGGGTCTCGGGCTCGTCTTGCTCGTCGGGCGTTGTTGTGTCTTGCATCTCGAGGTCGGAAGCCCGTTGAGGCGATCGCACCTCCTCTAGGCTCTCGCCTCTCCCCGGACGATGACGCCTGGGTTTATGCGCGACGGGGTCGGCGACCATCTCGTCGAGGTTGCCGTAGTCTTCTGGTGCATCATACTCGCACGACTGTCTCCCCTCCAGACTCTTGCCTTCTCTCGTGCGAGTCTTGCTGGGACTGTGGACATCAGCGTCGGCGATTGTATTCTTGGGTTCGTCTCGCGCTTTGGAAGCGTTGTAGCCTGTGGATCTCATCTCCTCCAGACTCTCGCCCCTCCCATCACGACGCCTACTCTCGCCGTGAGAGATTGGGTCCGTCACCATCTCGTCGAGGTTGCCATAGTCCTCAGGCGCATCGTACCCGACCGATTGCCCCCGTTGTATGTTCTTGCTCTTTGTATGGGCCTGCCCGCTGGTAGTACCCATCTGTGTGAGATCTTTCTCATCCGCAGCAGCACCGCTGGCGTGCCTCATTTCGTTTCCGCCTTGCATCGCGAGTTCTGTCCTTAAATCTCGTCGTCGGCGCGTTTCGATTCATGACCGGATCTCGCGTGGTCTTGTTCGGCATTTAAATCGCGCTAATTTTCGAAGGCCAAAAGATTCTGGGGTCGTGGAAATTCCGGATAATCGGCAATATCGTCAACGAAAAAAAGAAGGTTGATCAGTAGTCGCGTCACCAAAAGATGCCACAAAAACGCCTGCTGTAGCGGGAACGTCATTCCCAGACAACCTTGTCTTGGCGGTAGAGGCGGGTATCTCGGTACTCCCGGTTTCGCTCACCTCACACCGTTCACCGACGACCCAAGCTCCTTGGTGGGGTCATTCTCACCGAGAAAGGCGGAGTACACCGAGGTGGTGACTTTCCACGTCGATAAGGTAAGTCAGTGCGAGGGAGGGAAGGAGGGGCCCAACATCCTGAGCTAAACAGCTTCAGGCAGGACGACAGTTTAAGAACAACAAGTCGAGAGGAAGATGTTACTAATAACTTGCCAATTTCCATCCCCTATATCTCGTCACCCATGCATTGCCAGCTATCTTATGAGAAGGCTCCAACTAAAACATGCATGACGGCGACCTCCGAACGCCTTGCCGGACGCCGGAGTTGACCTGGTGGCAGTCCCCAATTGCTCCAAAAAAGGGCGGGCGTTGGGCGTCGGACCTCAAGGGCTTATCTTATCCAGAGCTTCCCTCCGCATGCAGGACCCACTCAAGGTACCGGCGCTGATCAGGAGGACAAGGAAGGACCCCTCCTCCTCCTACTGCCTGCTGGTCTCAGTGGCTTGCTCCGGCCTCCCCACCAACCTCTCTCGTCGATATCGACGGTAAACTCCCAAACCTCATTTTGCTTAAATTTGACGATTCCTCCTTTACTTTATTTCATCTGGTCACCGTTCAATGCTTCAGCGTATTCGTGTTTGATTCCATACTACGTTTCTTACATACCCTCCCATTTACACCATGTCTTCCTCAACACCCGAGCTCCCTGCCAACGTGCACGTCTCCCAGCACCCCTGTCTCCGGGCGAAGCTGTCCCAATTGCGGTCCCAGTCGACGCCGGCGAAAGAGGTGAAGACGCTGGTGAATGATATTGCATTGATGGTAGCATACGAGGCCCTCGGCGCCTCCACGAAAGCGACAGATGGATCAAAGGTAATTGCCCCTTATTCCAACGTGTTTCGTGCTACAATCAAGCACCAAGACTGACACTCCTCGCCCAGGATTCTACCCCGCTAGGATTCGACTTCACATCAACCACAATCTCGCCCTCCAGCCTCTGCCTCGTCCCCATTCTGCGATCAGGCCTCGGCATGGTAGAAGGTATACCCCTCCAAGATCAGATCCCTCTTGCCCAGACTTGAGCCCGAATCTAACAAATTCACAACAGCCGTCCAAACCATCCTCCCCACGCCCGTAGCAGTCCACCACCTAGGCCTCTACCGCGAACCCTCGACCCTCGAGCCCGTAGAATACTATAACAACCTCCCCAACCACGTCTCCCCCGACGGCTCCAACGCCGGCGCCTCCGAGCTCGCCATCGTCCTCGACCCCGTCATCGCCACCGGCGGGACCTGCGCCGCCGCCATCCAGACCCTCCGCGAGTGGGGCGTCAAGCGCATTGTCGTCCTCTCCGTCATTGGCGCCGCCGAGGGTGTCAAGCGCGCCGCGGGCGAGTGGGCTGACGCGACGGACATCTACATTGCTGGTGTGGATGCCGAGTTGACGGACAAGGGCATGCTGAAGCCTGGTGTCGGTGATGTTGGTGATCGGTTGTTCCTTACTATTGGAAAATAAGATGCAAAAATGGGGCCTTGCTGCTACCTGGGACGGGTAGGGTTACGGGGAAGGTGTGATTTGGCTTGCTCATTTAGCCTTGGATGTCAAATCACCTCATAGACAGGTCATGGCACCTCATAGAAAGGTTTTGGGATGCTGGGGTTGAAACCAAAGTGTCATTTATCCTGGGTATAATAAGCAATTCATCCACCGTCGTTCCTCTCACACTCGCGTATACTTCTCCTCGTCCAGCAACGTCTTCTCTCGCCAGCAATCTACAATCCATTCCGCAGTCACGATGTGTGGAATCTTACGCCTGTGACTGACTTCCTCTCGCAAAGCAGCGGCCACATCTTGCCGCCGGGTGCCGTCCCCTACCACGACCACATGCGTGGTTTCCGTGTCGTCGGCATCGCTGATCAAGCGTGCGCCGCCAAAAGTCAGATAGTTCCTAAGCTTTAACATTTTGATCTCGTCCTCATCCCCTTCTTCGACATTGACCAAGTGAACGGCGCAACGGTGGAACATCGAGCCCTTCATCGGGCCTACCCCGCGTCCACGCTCCTCAAGCTGATTGAGAAATTGCGTCTTGTTAAAAGGCTCCGTGTCAGGCTCTTTCTTTGGCATCGTATTGAGAACTTCGCGCAACTCAACGAGACTGATATCGCGGGCGTAGCTGTCCCCGTACATATCCGTGTTCTGCAGAGCAACAGTTCTCAAAGCTTCCGTCGCATGCAACAAGTGTCGTTCCTCATAGGGAAGCAGCAGAGAATCATCAGCCTGTTCGAGACAGTCTTGAATCCACTTTGGCCTGATGACGTCGACGCCGCTGCCCTTTTGGCCTTCCTTGACCAGACTCGCGACCTTGACGACGTTCTTGTCCGCCAAGAGAATCATCCCGGATTGCGGGACAGCCCGCTGAGAGACCTGGCCGCCATTCTCCTTGATAAGGGTCTCGAGCTGTGCCTTGGTCTTCTTGAACGGCTTGAGCGACTCCGACAGCACGCAGAACTCGAGACCCTCAAATACCTTGGACTTATCTGCTTGGAACTGCGCAGGCATGTTCTCCGTTCCAGCGATGACGACCTCCCGCTTGACGCGCTTTACTGACTTGCGCTTGCGGTTCTCGACACTCATGGTCTTTTCTTTGGCCTCCGCCTCTACCCGCCGCCGTAGGTCCAGGAACTCCTGCACGCTGAGGCCCTCGTCCCAGTTCTTGTCGGTTCTCAGCTTACGGAAACGCGGGAATCGAAGGGTGAAGCCGAGGGAGAATTGATCCGAGTTGCCAATGCTCGCGGCCTTGGCTTCCACGACGACAGATTCGCTGGGCCGGATCCAGACGTCTGGCTTCTCGAATTGCCGGTCGCCGCCGGCGAGCTCGACGTATTCTAATGGAGGCTTCTTCGAGTCCCACGTAGTCCATTTGCCGTCCGTCCGATGTCTGATCTCCGCATAGTCGGCCGCTGTGAAGCCGCCGCCGACTTTGAAGAAGCTGAAGCACTTCTCGGAGTTCGCACCGGCTTGGATGTGATTCTCACTGACACGCAGGCCACACAAGAAGCTGGAGATGGCACCACCTCTCCGTCCAGAGCCGTAGTAGCCACCAATAACGACACAATCTAAAGACTCTCCGAACTCGGACATGTACTCCGGCTTGACTTTCAGCCAGTCGTCGTTGCGGCTGTTGAGTCTGTACATCGACCTCGGGTTCTTGAGGACCAAGCCTTCCGATGCCTCCGCAACGACCTTGCGGAGGAGTGGCTCGATGGCCTCAGGTGTCGTCGCGGACTCGTATTCGTGGATCTCCAGTCTCCTGTGAACACTCTTTACAGCCTTCTCTAGGGCACGGTGACGATCCCGCAGCGTGTACTGGGTCAAAGGCTGATCGTTCAGCAGGAGGATATCGAAGACGCGGTAGAGCGGTCGCGGCCCGGAGTTGTTGTAGGGGTTGTTCTGCTCGGCTAGAGCGGCTGTTTTGAGGGTGCCGAACGGCATGATCTTGTCGACTTCCGGGTCCCATGTAATCATCTCTCCGTCTAGAATGACGTTGCGGACACCCTCGGAAAACGCGTCTGCCAGGTGACGAGTCAGAGCCCCCTTCTCGTCCTTCAACCCATTACCGTACAGATAGGTGTAGTCTTTCGCCTTGCGAGACCAGAAGCAGAATCGCAGTCCTCCCGGAACACTCGCGTCTTCGGCCATGTGCATTTGCATGCGCTCGCCGTCCAGCTTTTCCTCGATCCAGAATTCGGGGTCTTCTTCAGTAGTCCGGAGGTAATCAACCATCTTCTGGAAGGAAGATGGCATCTGGAACTGTGCCAGCTGGGGTTGGAAACATTCCATAAGAGTAACACCGGTATCCTCCTGCTCCAGACGAATCCTGGGGTCAAAAAGCTCCCAGCAGACGCGTCGCAGACTCGACGACACGCTGAAGAGGGCCTCGCCATCCGGATGCCACAAGTCAAGAAATGTTCGCTCGGTGGCGCCGACCTTCATCTGCTTGAGCACGATACGGATCAACCACATAAGTTCTTCCGCATTCATGCGCTCGTAGAAAATCTCGAAGACCTCCAGGTTCTCCAGCTCCCCCGTCGATGCAGCGAGTTTGTCCAGCAACTCATTGACCTCGGCAATCGTCATGTCACCGACTTCCGTCCGCATCGGTCGCTTGGAAAGCACCTCGAAACACCGGCCCGCAAAGTCGCCAGCCAGTCTAGAGAAAGTAGTCTGACCCGGCAACTTCCAGTGAAGGAGGTTGTGGCCGTCTTCCGAGTTCTTGTCGATCTTCATAAGCTTGACGAGGAGTTTGCCAATAGCATTCTCCTTCAGGCCGTAGACGCCGCGATCCCGATCCTTGTCGGGCAGAATGAGTCGCAAAGCCGGATAGATGTCGTTTCCCACCTCGTTTCGCCATCTGGAAACAAAGCGCTCAATGAGGTGCCGTCTCTGTTCTTGCGGCGATAGCTTGTGCAGTCCGTGGGGGCCTTTCTTGCTGCGAGGTGGACCGCGACCGGCGGGTTGCTTCTTGTTCTCGTTCAAAGGATTGAAGAGGCTTTGGAAAAGTTCTGAAAAGCGCATCGTCTTTGAATGATTGCGTGGGCGATTTGGGTACCTAGAGTGGCTTGTGAGCTCTGGGGCCAGGGAAGGGTAGAAAGAGGACTCACTTCTCGTTCAATTCTTCGAGCGTAGTCCCTCCGATAGCATACTGCCTCTCCTCCTCATCAATCGCCGCCGCATCTGGCGACTTTTGTCGCTTGCGCTGGCTCATGGTGGGCAATTCACTGCGTGAACTGGCAAGAGAATTGAGAGCCGTTGGCGCCGGAGAATTGTCGATGGTTTAGTAGAAGAGCCCGCGATGTGGATGTTATTGGGCGGAATTGGATCTGATCAGCCGACTGTGCATGAAAGATCTGGGTGGCATCGCAACGGATCCCGTCATGTCGAGGGCCTTGAGGACTTATACCCTTCAATTGCGGCTCACCTGAGGCCGTTGAAGTTCAACGGTGGAGCGGTTGCCTTGGGGATGCTGCCTGGATGTCCATGCACTAAAGCGGGCTATAAGGTGGGGCAATTATTCAGTGGAAAGACCCGCGTAATTGCATCAATAACATGCATCAGTAAGACAGGAAGACATCATTTTTGTTTTCTTCAACACGACCATTGGCATCGAGTTCAGGAACACATATTGGTTAAGAGCGAGATATTAAGCGGGATGTCTCCCTTTATTCTTGCTACTTCATGATCTACGTCAATCATATCATCTCTCGTTCCAGGATTATGTTAAGCGCATTATGACACTGCCATCAAAGGCAACGCCATGCGTTGAATTCGGTTTAAGGCAAGCTTAGTGCTGGGGACGGCTGTTGACGGAGGAAGTGTCACTGACAGCCTTTTCGGCATCCCAGCGCTGCTGCATGGGCTCAGTAACAGCCTCCTTCTTGGCAGCCTTCTTGCGCCAGAAGAAGAATCCAGCAAGGGCGAGCAGAGAGACACCCGCGATAGAGCCGACAGCGGCACCAGCGATGGCGCCCTTGGAGAGACCGGAGCTCTTGGATTCGCCGGCGGCGGTGAAGTCGGCAGCGGTGTGCGGGGTGTTGCCGCCCGAGTCGGTGGTGGTGACGTTGACCGTGGTGTCGACGTCGACGTCCGGGTCGCTGACGGTGGCGTTGAAGCAGGGAATGGAGGTGGCAAAGACGTCGACGAAGGTAACGTCGGCGCAGGCGTAGTAGGTCTCGCGCTTGGACTCGTCCTGGTCAAAGTTGGAGACGTAGAGCATGCGGTAGGTCGCGTTGGAGCCGGCGGCGGTGCCCGAGGGCGCGCTGGGGACCGTCACGCAGGTGTGGCCGAGGTCGAGGCTGCCGACCTCGCTAGGTCCGAGGAAGGTTTCGAAGTCGGAGACGGACTTGGGGTCTGTTTGGATGGTGGATGTTAGGGTCTGCGTTTCCGAGGAGAAGTGGGGAAGAAGGGAGGATGGTGTAAGAATGTTTGCACATACCGTTCTCGTAGGAGACACTGAGGTGGACGGAGCGGGTGACGTCCTGGGTGACAAGGGCAAGCTTGCCGTTCACTATGTTGGCTCGATGTTAGAGTAGTCCGAGACTCAAGAGGATATATTGACTTACCGAGAGGGAACTCGGTGCGGACACCGGGGCCATTGGTGGATCCACAAGGGGCCGTGTTGTCGGCATCGGCAGACCACTCACGGTCTGGGGGCCTGATGGTTTCCGGATTAGCTGCCGATCTGCGTTTAACCCTGCGACATGCATATCCTTACCAGAGGAAAGCGGCCGGACCCATGTTGTCGGCGCCCATGACGTTGCCCAGCAGCATGCTGCCGAACAAAGTGACTGACTTGGCAGAGACCATCTTGAAGGTGATGAGAATCTTCTGGAAATGAAGCTTAACTTGACGAGTTGTCTGAGAAGGGGGAGGTCTGGTCTCAGAGAGCAAGGCTCGAGGCTCGAAGGATCACAAGATTTGCGAAGAAACTTGTGATGGGGGAGTGACTTGGGAGAGAGAAGAGAGGATTCAAGAGTCGTGAAAGCGGGATATACGGCCCTCAATATATGCCTGCGCCAATTCTTGTTTCTCACTCTTTGTGGTTTCTACTACGGATACAACCTAAACCTGGGCGCCGAGCCCCAGCCAACCGCTTTCCATGCCGAGGAGAACCAAAACACCAAAAACGTAAGGTAACGTCCAAGCCGGCGGGCTCATCCGCCAAGGTCGTGCTGAGCCGACGAAACCGGATGCCAACACCCCTGACACTTCGATCGTGACGATGTGCCCTGGTCCATGGTGTGCGGTGTGCCTGACTGTAGCGGCCCACTGCTCGTGTGGTTGGCCCACCCGAGAGAGTTATCTGATGGGATCGCACTGGGCCCAAGGCGCTCAGAAGCCCCGCAACGTTGTTTGGACTTTGTGCCTCTCTGGGTCATTTAGTTGGTTGGAACCTGGGAAGAGACTCAAAAGTTCGCCAGGGGCAGAAAGATGGGTGAGCGTGGGCCAGGTTGGGTGTAGTGTAGATGGCTCCACTAAGAGCGGACATGGCTTCATATTATCTGATCATCTGATAAGATGGGCGCCCATCTGCTCATTGGCCAAATACATCGTCTCTGCATCACTAGTGTCCTCTCGGCGCCGTGGGACCGGCATCCACTTCCAGAACGACCAACGGGCACTAAGGGCCCAGCGTCTCTATCGCTGGGTAAGGTGCCACGGTGCTAGCTGGGTTTTCGTTCCCTCGGCAGCTCTCGTATTTGGCCCGGCTTTTGACGATGGAAAACTCTTTTCAGTGTGTGAGCATTACTGATGGGTGTCGTGAAAGAGGCAACGGTTGTCCGCACGAGGTGGCAGCCCGTCCAGGGTGGTCGGTCTTGGCGATCACCCGCTTTCGAGGAACTGGTTTACAGAAGAACGAATCAGAGTCGGTTCAAGAATTAAACTCGGCTTCCGAAGGCTAAATCGCCGCAACGTCGGCGATAACCCGGTGGCATGCTGCCGTTCTCCACGACTGTTTGACAGGTTCTCAGCGAGACCGGAAATTGGGCAGACTTTTTGTTGTCTGGCTGGTCTGTGAGACTGGAATCGTTAGTCAAACGACTCTGAAGAGCGGGCTGGATCGCGTTCGGTTCTGGCTTTCCGGATACTCCCCAGTTTTCTGATGGACACGATGCACTATCCGTACCTGAGCGGTCACTTTGGCTCGTTCCCGCGAAGGATCGGCGCAGGTTTGCGATTTGTGAGTTCAATTTGCATGTGAATCGTTCGTTGAATCTCTGAACGATAACTTTCACAAAGCCGCCATGTCAACTTCTTCGGCTGCGGTGAAGCTTCAATCAGAGATTCACAGTCCGGAAATCGAGCAAGCCGGAGCCTTGCGAAAAGCTGGAACTTGCCAACTGCGACTGACTCTTCTTCTTACAAATTCGAGTTCTCATTGATGGAGCTAGGTGGCAACAGCTTCGGCGCGCCGCGCAAAGAACCAGCGTGATCCGACACCATCCGGCGGGATATCCGGAACCAGGTACTCACAACCCATCCAGCTCCGCTCCAGCAATATCGATAGTCGCTCCCTAGCCTTCCTTCTCGTACTCTTAAAGTCTTGTAAGCCATCACGTCTTTGAATCTTGCGCCACCGCCCCGCCTCAGTCTCAACTTTCAGAGCTGCCCGACCCTCGATTATGCTGTTGTTCACACCTAAAGTCCCCCATGAGGTGCCTTGGCCCGGTGCCGAGCAAACGGTTGGTACTTAGATGGTGAAATGGGCTATTGTCCACTCTAATTCAGGCGCTTTGTGTGGCCGGAATTTCGGGCCAATGCCCTGGTTCAGTAGTCCATGCTGTCTGCCGCGGCCATGGCAGGCCCTACGCTGGTCACGGCTACTGGGGTTCTTTGTTCTGCTTAAGCTTGTATTCGAGTCCCCACGCGGTTATGGCGGCACATCTGCGAGCCTTTTGTCATCTTATGAGACGGCATGACTCCCATTCCTTGGGTTCTGCGTCAATCTTGCTATGTGGCAAGGTGAAAAAAGCAGATGTACACTGAGGAAAGTGATGTTCTAACTCACTCATCTTGCTATCGAACTCCCCGCGAAGTCAACTTCTAGATCGATATACCAAGAAGCGAGGTGATTGACACTTACTTGCCTGAGTACCTGCCTGTACGCATATGACCCATAGACTCACGTCACTCCAAAACCGGTACATGCTAGTAGATTCGAAGAATTCAATAAGCCCAATTTTCGTCACGAAATCTTCCACGTGGGCTGAATAACTAAGCCAAAAACCTCTGTCAGCCCAAGTCAAAGCGGAGACTTGCTATGCATGGGCCCATCCCCAAGGTGTGATACCAGAAAGACGAATCGGCAAAGTCATGCCAGCCACCTATAGATTACTTGGAGGTACTTTTGCGCATGATCTCATTGGTACAGAATCCAAGCCAAGTGCCATGCAGGATCCGTTGCGAGAACAATCCTGGTTCAGGTTCTGATGTGCCAGCTGAGGTGGGACGAGATCTGGTAGGGACTTCATTTTTTCCTTGTCCACGCTCAAATAGATGGCTCGTGACTAAATCATCTTATTGAAAAACCTGCCACTGTCCATTCAATCGTAATCGGCATTCCTATGTATCTGTAGAGAAACAACAATAGAGCGCGTTTCTATACAGTCTTGAAATGAATGATCATGAATCGATAAATTTTCTGAACTCGTGCTTATGATAGTGTCCCCTAGAACACCGAGACTAGCAGGTCTCTGACAAAGAATCTCCACAGGGCCAAAGACAATCATTTCAGGTGTTTCAAACCATCATTCGACAAGGGAGAACATGGCCAGCTTGGGCCGAGACTAATGGGCACTTTTGACGGTGGGGGAGATCCGACTGCGTGGACAAAGGTAGACTGGTGCCAGTCCGATCAACTGATATTGTTCTGGGTAGATTTGCGGGATTTGCCCGACTTCCCAGGCGATTCCAAAAGAACCTGATACCGTGATCATATGCAAGCAGCAATCGTCATTGTTCTCATTATTCCCACTGACGACTGTTCCAAGCAGCGAGCAACTATCTTCAATCGTAGCTGGAAACCAAAAGCCTTGGCCATGAAAACTTTATTCTGTAACTTTGCTACCTTTCTCACTCTGAATAGAAGGTGTTTTTTGATCATCAGATTTTCATCCAATTTCGTGTAATTTCTGTCTATTGTCTCAGGAGGCGAATACATTGGTCTTATCTCGATGAACTATGCATACTAGGTACCATATTGTGTTGTATATTACACTTCCGAGGAACCGAGAAGAATTCTTGACAATGATAGCCTAGCCGCTAGAGGTAGGAAAGCGAACTGCAAGGCTTCGAATGGGCGTAGCGTTCATACAGCATCTAGATTTTGACTCTTAGTTTCTCTATTTCGCTTCGATAGCTTTAGAACTTCTTCTCTCTCTTCTATTTAAATCTCTTCTTAATTCAATCACAGTTCTCTAGGTACGTTTCGTAACTTTGGAATCCGGTCAAGTCCGATATACATAGATAGTTATGCTGGAAAACCGAGGCGACCTGCCGTTCAGCGACCTAGCGCCTCATAACTCTAGTCTTTCTGGTGGGCCCAGAGCTTGCTCGACTCTGCAATCACCAAACTTGGGGAGAATTCCAATGGGGTCAGAAGCCCTCTTGGAGGACCTTGCTCCCTGCAAATATCGCCTATCCAGCTCCTCACCTAGCTTTCCGTGGCTGACTGTAAGATCAAGCCAGTGCTGATTCGTGACGTTCTTGTCATACACCCAGACATTACAACCGTTGCACTTGCCATCTCCGTATAATGTGATGGTATTGTATCCATACTCGTTACCGAACTTGAAGTACTCACCGAGACCCCCTATAGCGTAAAGCATCGCGACCGGATCGAACGACCACCGCGGCTGGTAATACGTGTAGAGTATGTACGCCGCCCGCACAGGGTCAGTCTTGGGCCCGTCCGCCATGAGAGGACCGCCTGAGCGAACCGAGCCCCCGAGCTTGAAACCGGCGTAAACAATCGGACTTGTCCAATTGTGAATCACGTGTGCTGTCTGATAGGAATCGTCGCCCCAAAAGTTGAATTCAAATCCGTTTGGGTAGTCCCCGCCCATGACGACGAGCTCTTTCAGCTTGGTCTTCACCAGCTCGGGGCCGGACAGTGCGGACCGGGCATCTGCGGTGGAGTTGAGGAGGCCGGAGAGATTGTGCAGGAAGCCGATAGAGGCTATGGTGACGGAGTCATCTTCTGCCTCGGAGAGGAGCTTGCGGTAAAGGTCGACGGGGTCCCAGGCTGCTTCGGCGTCGGAGATGCTTTTGGACCAGTATGTCGCTAGCTTGCTCGCGAACTCGCCGGCCCGCTTGGCCCAGTTGTCAAAGAATGGGACATCGTTTAGCGGGCGGCGAGCACCGACTGGGACTTGGGCGTGGCCAAAATGGTTGAGGAGGGCTGAAGCTGCTAGAACTGAATATGAGGATTGGGAGTTGATGTTAACTCCCAGGAGGTTGACTTCTGGAGATGTGGCGGCGAGAAGAAGAGCCGCGGCATCGCTGAGGTGTGTTAGAGAGGATTGAAATAAGTGTGGAAATAAGGATAACAGACTTACTCGCAATCGCTGAATAGGTCTGTGTCAACTATGAGGTTCTTCTTTGCTGATGAGATAGTGGCGAAGATGAAGAACACTGTCAAGAGGTATGCAGTGATTCTCGACATTGCTCTGCCTTATCAGACAAGATCCGGACGCTGAGTCCTCGGACTGGTTGTGCATTGGCCAGCGTCTTGGCACAAAGGAGAGGTTCTTTCACGAGCATCCCATGTCGAAGGCCTTCATAGAGGAGATGATGGGAGAGCGCGGGGAAGAAAGTGAGGTACGTAGACATAGCTGACCAGCTGTCGCCGACCGAGGGGGAAATCTGGCCAGCTGTTGCGCCTAACGTGGTTGTGAATTGTTTTAGCGTCGCCAGCGATCCCCTTCCCCGCTAACATCCGCTGTGGGCCGAAACATCTCATCATTCCCCCCGTCTTTGAAGCCAAACTTTGAGCCTTCCATCTTCTTGGATGCCACCGGACTTGCACCTTTGGCAGTGAAACTGCACGCCAACCGTCGGCCTTGCGAAGGTCTATAATCGGCGTGTCGAAACTACAACATGGTCATCTTCCCTGCGATCCTGAGGACTCGATGCCGACTCCCCGTCAAGCATGAGGGACCGCTCTCCTCCATCAAGTAATGTCGATGACGCACGAGGCATGTCTCTTCCCAAGCATGGCTCAGGAATGCAACCAACAAATAAGCTGCGGATAGCTCGAACCGGACGAGACAATGCGCAACTTGCTGGGTTACAGGCAGATCCCCCACACATTGAACCCACCAGGACCGTTCGGTTCCCCTCCACCACAGTAAAGCTGTAGTCAAACACTGGAATAAAGTGCAGATCGGCATGCGTTCCGTCTGCCGTTTGGTCAGCAAAGCCAATCAAGACCTCAGAGACGCTTCACCAGACGGATTGCGCCATTCGAGCTGAGTGCGACGTGGGAGCTGCCGCCGTCTGAATGTCTCGAGCAGTAACACCCAAACCTACAGACTGTGGCGACGCGTCCGGTACATATGGCGCTGATCTCCCGCAGGGCTCTCTAAACTCGAACCCTGGAACCTTCGAGGCTCTTTGCTCCTTTGGAAAGACGTCAAGGTTGCTGTCGTCAAATTGTCTTTTGCGTCGTTTTGCAGTATCTCCCTTTTTATAGGCACAGACAGAATCACATCGAGATGGGCACCGATACAGATCCCACGCGAAAGCTCGACACGGCGCAAAAGATCGACTCGCATGCCGGTGTGGCTCACGATGGCAGCATTGACATCCATGGCATCGACGATGCTGCCATCATTCCCAAGGGTGCTCTAGATCCTGTCTACGAGGCCAAAGCCCGTGTACTCAATCGCGCTGTATGTTACTCTCTGGGGATGACTTCAAGACTAGAGCGCACGACCACTGACTTCTGCTTCTAGATTCAAGATATCGGCATGGGTTGGTACCAGTGGCAGCTCTTTATCGTCGTCGGATTCGGTTGGGCAAGCGACAACCTTTGGCCGATAGTCACGTCGCTCATCTTCACCCCGATTACCAATGAATTCGGTCCTTCTCGTCCGCCTCTACTTACACTATCGCAAAACATTGGCCTTCTGGCAGGTGCCATGTTCTGGGGCTTTGGCTGCGACTTATTTGGGAGGAAAGTGGCTTTCAATCTGACCCTCGGTCTGACTGCTCTCTGGGGGATGGCTGCTGCCGGTGCGCCCAGCTTCGCAGGCATTGGCATCTTCGCGGCCTTCTGGTCATTCGGTGTCGGAGGCAACCTCCCTGTCGATTCGGCCATCTTCCTTGAGTTTCTCCCAGGAACCCATCAATACCTGTTGACAGTTCTCTCAATTGACTGGGCCATCGCCCAAGTCATTGCCACTCTCATTGCGTGGCCCCTCCTCGGCAACCTCACCTGCCAAGAAGGCGCAACTTGCACCAAAGCCAACAATATGGGTTGGCGATACTTCTTGATCACCATTGGCGGCCTGACACTGATCATGTTCCTGATTCGATTCGTCCTCTTCACCATCTACGAGTCGCCCAAGTATCTCATGGGAAAAGGCCGCGACGAAGATGCCGTCCGAATCGTACACAAAGTTGCCAGGCGAAACGGAAAGCTCACGTCGTTGTCGATAGAGGATCTGAAGGCGTGTGAGCCCGAAGGATACGTCGCGCGCACCGATGCTGCCACAGCGGTCAAACGAAACCTGGAGAAGCTCGATCTTAGCCGAATCCGTGTGCTTTTCTCCACTCGTCGCCTGGCTCTGAGTACCGGCACAATCATGGCCATCTGGGCGCTGATCGGCCTAGGTTATCCTCTCTACAACGCCTTTATACCGTATATTCAAGCCACCCGTGGAGCTGAGCTGGGTGATGGAAGCACCTACTTGACCTACCGCAACAGTCTGATCATCGCGGTGCTGGGCGTGCCCGGGGCGCTGCTGGGTGGCTGGCTGGTTGAGCTGCCGGCGCTGGGGCGCAAAGGCACACTTGCCATCAGCACCGTTGCCACCGGCGTCTTCCTTTACTGTTCTACGACGGCTATGACTAGCAACGCGCTGCTTGGTTGGAATTGCGCCTTCAACTTTTGCAGCAACGTCATGTACGCGGTGCTCTACGGCTTCACCCCGGAGCTCTTCCCCACTCCGCAGCGCGGCACCGGCAACGCGCTCACGGCGACCTGCAATCGCATCTTCGGGATCATGGCTGTAAGTGCTCTTATATGCGGAGACCAGAAGACCAATGCTGATAAAAGCCCGCAGCCCATTGTTGCCATGTTCGCTAACCTAAAGACGTCGGCTCCCGTTTACACCAGTGGCGCGCTCTTCATCGCAGCTGGACTTTTGGTGCTTATATTACCGTTCGAGTCACGGGGAAAGGCCGCATTGTAACCCTTTATGAATATCTAGATGCTTCATCAGTGTCTTGTGTCCGAAGTCGCATTAGAAATAATTCTGGCTTTCGCACTCGATGCCGAAAAAGGCACACAAGACATTGCTCTCTTGACTTGGAATTACGAAATGACCATCGATGCCGCGGGTCACCCTCATGATGTATTATCCAACTGTCAAAGTCGGCACGAGGCCGCTCCGGTACTCGGCCATTGCCCGCGGAGTAGGACAACTGCGTATCTACTGATCAACAAGCTGCACAGCTGTGTTCTTGGCGAGCGAGGTTTAGAGAGCCTCCGACCCGAATATCGGCAACTCGATATGAACCCGTGGGCCTATTGCAGTCTTTCGGAGTGATTCTATACGTCAATGGCAGGAAGCATATCTCGCTACGGAGGGCCCAAAGTCTTGGCGACATGGCCGCTGCCCACCGTTATCTGCACCCACGGGGATTCCCCCGCTTTCCCCTCATCTTTTCTACTGAGCTGCCTCATCCAGTTTCGTTGCCAATGTTAACACTAATTCGAATCGGACCTACGATGAGAGCCTTGATGGTTTTCAGTATCCCACTGCCGGTCAGCATCGGCAATTCCTCCGACATTGGTTGAATTATCAACCGTCGACTACGGAATGAGATCAGCCAAGCCAACGGTCATGTCAGGAACCGTTTCCCGCCACGCGTTGATGAGCCATTTTGCGCTGCGTGATGCTACGCTGCCCCAGCGCGACTTTGGTGCCTTGTGAGAATAAGAGGGCTGTGAAAAGGGACGAAGCTGCCCGTCTCTTAGGGCAATTCTGTTAGATCCTGGCGCTGTTTCGTTCTGGTACTGCAAGGCCCATCACAACCTTACGTTGTCCAACACAATGGTTGCTACATTTCGCCTAAGCCTGCTTGGCTTGTCTCTACTCTCGTCTGTCCAGGCGGCCAAGTACGGGTACAACCACGTAACTGTGCGCAAGGATACGGACATTGTCGCCGCCAATTTCAAGGATATCGAGGGCGTCGACTTGCTGTCGCCTGCATTCTTGACCCCGGAGACGATTCCTGCAGGCTTCTCTGACGGCACACAAGGCCCGACAGATGACGACCTTCTTGGTGAGCTTTCAACGAGCAGCTTTGTCTAAGCAATGGCTAATAATTTCAAAGACTCTTTTGTTCAAGACTTGGCCGACAAGAACGACTGGTTGACTTACAACAAAGCCAACTTCACTTCGGAGGAAGGCCGCCCGTTTCCTTACCTTCACTTATCTTCGACAAAGCTGTCTCGTAGAGTTTCGAACTCGACTGGCAAGGTCCGGGTTTGGGTTCAAGGTGCCGTCCATGGCAACGAGCCAGCCGGCGATCAATCACTCTTGGCCCTCCTCGGGGCCCTAGATGCGAACCAGACATGGGCCGCGTCGCTCCTCGAGAAGCTTGATATCGTCATTCTGCCCCGGTACAACCCCGACGGTGTTGGCTACTTCCAGCGCACCCTGGCCACCAACTACGATCCCAACCGCGATCACGTTAAGCTTGCCCGCAAGCAAACCCGCGACATTAAAACCCTCTTTGGCGAGTTTGCTCCCCACGTCGCCATCGACATGCACGAGTACAGCGCGACTGCTCGCTACGGAAGCTACTACCACGCCGCCGACGGCCTCTTCTCCGCCGCCAAGAACCTCAACATCCACCCGGACATCCGCACGCTGTCTGAGGAGGTCTTCGCCAAGAACATTGGCTCGGACATGGAGGCCCGGGGTCTGCGCTGGGAGCCGTACGTGACCGGCTCCACGAGCACCAACCCGGCGTTCAAGCCCACCTTCGCCGAGGCCGGCTCGGACGCAAAGATTGGTCGCAACGCCATGGGCCTTACGCAGTGCGTCACCTTCCTCATCGAGATGCGCGGCATCTTCCTCGCGGACCAGGAATTTCAGCGCCGTACCGTGGCCGGCCTGACCATGGCATCGAGCATCCTCCAAACCGCCGCCAACAACGCTGAGAAGGTCTACACGACCATCGAGTCCTCCATCGCCGACTTTGCCTCCTCCACCTCGGAGATCATCGTCACGGACTTCTCGCCGCTCGTCCAGCGCACGTTTAAGATGGTCAACATCAACAACGGCTCCGTCACCGACGTACCCATCAATTTCCGCTCCACCACGCCCGTGACGGCCAACATCACCCGCGCCCGCCCCGAAGCCTACCTCATCCCCGTCGCCTGGACCGATCTCGCAGAGCGTCTGCGCGTGTCTGGTCTGGAAGTCGAGACGCTGAGCGAGCCCTATGTCGGCACCGTGGAGGCTTACGACATCACGTCGGCCGTGTTTGAGACGGAGTACTACGAGGGCGTCGTGCGCGCTGCCGTGACGACGGAGGCTCTGACCAGGGAGGTGGATTTGCCTGCTGGCAGCTTCCTCGTCAGCACGAGGCAGAAGAATGCTGCTCTTGCGTTTGTGGCGCTGGAGCCGGAGAATATTGATTCGTATGCTAGTTTTAACATTGTTCCTGTTGAGGCTGGGGATGAGTACCCCATCTACAGGGTGCTGGCATGACTGCGCCAACTGAGATGATAGATACATTATTAATGCAGCTACTGAATGCTAAATCATCATTGTAAACATTACCAAAAAAAAAGGGCCCCTTTTGTTGAGAACATACTACATCACGCCTCAATTTTCCTCCGCCACTCAATCACCCCAACATCCTCCCTCCCCGTCATAAATCGCACCCCGCAGCGCAACAACTCCGCCAGCATCTCCATCTCTTCTTCGTCCCGCGGGCCGTAGACCATGAGATACGAGTCGGCCAGATGTAACCTGTTTGCCAGGAACGAACCCTTGGGCAGCGAGAGGCGGTGGCGCTCGGCCCAGCGTTTCTGGATGGCGAGTTTGGCGTCGGCGGGGGAGAGGTAGAGGTGGATGGAGAGGTCTGTGTGGTGGTGGGCTATTTCGCCGCGGGCGATGACGGGTGTTGATTGGGATGAGGATGAGGGAGTGAGGGAGGAGAGGATTTGAGGATGGAGGAAGAGGGCTGGATTGTTTCGTTCATAGAGGGAGAGTTTTGTGGTTAGGAGGGATGGGTTTTGTGTCACCGCGTTGGCGAAGAGGTTTTCAATGAACTGGTCAGTCGTCAGTCAACTGTTCATATGAGCTCATTTCATATCCGAGCCAAGGGTTCACAATACGTTCGTTACCTCTCTCATCTTCTCCGGCGCATGCTGACTCAACTGCCGATGCGGTACGATCCCACCCAATTCGGCCCTCTCGCCCTTCCTCTCAGGAAGTTCCCGGATCTCGGTGTGAGCTCCATGGTCTGGGTAATCGTCCGTCCAGGTGGCCGAGCTTTTAGAGAGGGCAAAGGGGCGGAGACCGAGGGTGACGAGGAGCCAGCCTAGAGCGTTGTGCGGGACGCCGCCGGGGCCGAGAGCAATGTAGGCGCGGTAGTCACGGTAGGCTGCCCAGAAGAGGAGGGGTGTTGCGAGGGTTGTGAGGAGGGTTGGAACGGTTGAGCGATTGCGGAGGGAGTGGAGGAGGGTTGTGAGGGGGTTTGTGGGTGATGACATTTGGTTGTGTTCGCGGGTTTCTGTCGTTTGAGTCAAGGGTGGTTGTGGAAAGGATGAGTGAGTAGGGCGAGATGCTTGATGCTAAATCCGTATGGTCAGTATGAGGGGAAAGGTATGAGTGATACCTTCAATGACCTGAGGCTGAGATGAGAGACGTTCGGGGACTTTGGGGAAGAGCGGGCGGGAGATCCGGGGAAGTGGGGTTAGTCAGCCCGAGGGCCGTGCAATCACACAGTCAGGTGCCTCCGAGGTTCACTCGGCTTTTATGGGCCTTCTTCGACAGCTCAAGAATCCATGCAGGTTCTTGAATTGCTGCTCGAAGGGAACGTCTTTGACTCTACCGAGAGAAGAGTTACTCTGCAGATGTGCTGTATCTGCCCTTCGCTTTAGATTGGCCCGCTGGGTAGAGGTCTCTGGGAAAGACTCATGCTTCACTACAGAACATCATCGACCAACCGTTGATATTATCCAGATCGCTCAATATCAGAAGTGTGGTATTACGCATCAATACAATAGCCTTTCTGCACTGGCGCTTGCAACTTGCTAAGAGTCAAGAAGCACTTGGTATCTGTATCAAAATCAAGCGGCCGGATACTTCACCACGTGACGCTCGTCCATATTTAGACGGCACAATTCACCCGATTCTCGACCTAACGCATCTGACTACACAAATTCCGCAAATGACCGATGAGATCAGTCTCAAGATTGAGAGATAGTTTGATATATCAGTGACAATCAATCGTCAAGTTTTGTCCGGATTCTGTTGGGAGCATACACAATGTCCCTATCTTTGGCTGTACTCCTTTGAGCATCTGGCAGCTGTTCCCTTATTTCTTTCAACACAATATCTCAAGTCTCGACCTTTCATGAACCTTTGCATAATGGCATTGATTATTTACAATCAGATGTAATTCATATATCACCAGTATCTCGGCCCCTCGCCATTCTTGATGAAATGTCCGAGAAGATAGCATCGCAAACGAGTAGGCAACAATTTAACCCCAACATCTCATGACAAGAACATCTGATTCCAAATCGCCAACCTTTACCAAAATCAACCAGTACACGCAGTCCACCTGATCGCCGCCTTCCGCATCCTAGCTCACAATGGACCAACTCAAAAAGCTCACCCGCCGCGTAAAGGCAACCCTAAACGACAGCCCCCCTTCCTCCCCCGAAGAACCCCCTCGATCCTTCTTCAACACAACCCCTACCCCGCTCCTCCGCCGCGTCTCCAACCGCCTCGCAACAGGCCTCAAAGACCTCACAGACCGCGGGCCCCCTTCCTCCCCCTCCTTCCGCCCTCCCCAAAACGAATCCTCCAGCAGCCTAGTCCCCATCATCCGAAGCCTATCCCGCCGCGGCGGCGGTGGCGGCAGAAACAGACCGATCCCCCACCTCCCATACCGCATCCCGGACCCGGACCCCATGGCACCCTCTGGCGGCGGAAGCAGCACGAACCCGGGCGCCGTGAAGCACATCCGCGATAAGTTTGTCCGGTGGACGGCGCGTCCGGACGGGGAGTACGACGCCCGCTGGAAGGGCGCATTTATCCCGACGGGCGAGCACGTGTCGAAGATGCTGGAGTGGTATACCCAACGTGACGTGTACGAATTCCCCATTCATCAGTACCGTCACGCGGATGAGCTGCGGCGCGACAAACGCATTCTACTTTGTCGAATTCGAGCCCCTTTCCAGACCCGTCGGCCAGGGTAAGTCGTCACCCCTCCCGCGACAGGTCATCCTCAAGCTTAGTCTGCCCGTCTGTCCCCACGAAAAGCTCGAAGCCGAGGTTGCGGCGATGGTGTTTGCCAGGCAAGTATCCCCAGCCGTGGTCCCTCAGATCCTCGTCTTTGACTCCATCGGTAGGAACCCACTCGGGTTGGAGTGGATGATCATGGAAGTGCGTACCGGGTTTCCTTTGCTCAGTGCCTTTGAGGAGAACTACATCCTCGCGGCGCACGATCTAAACATGGCGAAACAGGATGCTGGCTTGGACGGGTTCGGGGACATATCGCCGGAGACCATGCCCTCCCTCAGCGACGAGGACACAAAGGCCATTGCGAGGGAAGTACAGCTGTTTCTGTCTGAGCTGCAAAGCTCTCTACCGACCGTCCCAAAGAACCAGGTGAGTATTGGGAGTCTTCGTATCGACTGGTCAAAGAAAGAGTTCTTCACCGGACCGATAGTCCACCCTCACTTCTACAGCCGTGACAGATACTGGCAAGTGCGGAACAACGGGCCTTTCAGATACATCGAAGATTACATCGACGCCTACACTTCGGTCTGGGAGCCCGAATACAGAAGCCATCCCGAAATCAAAGTGCGTATACGAAAGTTGCGAGAGATCGTCCGGGCAATGACAAGCCGTGTGAGGTTCAGTGTCCCAAATCCGATTTTAGTTGAAAGTACGGGTGGCAGCGTGGACGGCTGGCCTGTGAGTTTAGTCCATCCTGATCCTCACCCAGGTTACATTCTCTTCAACGGAAACCGGAAATTGGCGAGCATCATGGGTTGGGAAGATGCGGTCCTTATACCAGCGCCGCTGCGAAATCTTCCCGTGGCATTGGATTGGGCGATGCAACTTCACGGGGTGACTGATGCCATTGATCCTATGCAGGTGAATGTGCTTGAGGCTTTGCCCATTCTTAAAGAGCGAGTACTACTGACATTGCAGGAATGGGCGAAGAGACATGTCTCCGAATCGTTGGAACCTGTGATGAATTTCCAAGGAGGAATCGATGCCTCTTTTCAAGCACTGAAGATAGCCTGCGAGGAATTGATGCGGCAGCGAAGTATAGATTGGATTGAGCGCGTCCATTCCCAGCTCGTTGGCCGGTCTCGTGAATAGAAAAAGGTAGGTCAAGTCTTGTGGGCACGAAAGGCTCGGATAGGAGAGCAGTTCATAGACAACGCAGCAATTTCACAACTATGCAAGAGGTTCTATCAGAGCAACGTGCAAAGTGATGCGGCGCAAGGGTGTAGATAGCCTCACACTCTGGGAGGAGTACCTACTGCGCCACATCAGTGCAGTCAAATGAATGAGATCGAAGTAAATCTCAGGGGACGGCCGTCAGGAGGAGGTGCTCCGGGGGCCATGCATCCATCACATTGGGGAGAAATAAGACTTGGCAAGGTATCCTTGTGAGTTCGTGGGGCCATCGCTGCGTGGGTTGAAATGGGGGTGATGACAGGGATGGCAATCGAAAGGTGGTGGACTGCTAAAGCCTGCTTCACTAGGTACCAAATCCTGAGTCTTGTGCCTTTTCATGAACCTTGGAAGAGGGCAAGCAAAAGCAAAGCGGCCATCAGGTAGAGGCTTCGGGCCGCGCAAAAGCTAGAAGGGAGATTGCAGGCCGAAGGAAATGAATTGATGGTTTGGTGATGCAGTGGCGTGCCGAAAGACAGAAGAATGGCGTCACAGGGAGCTGAGATATCCGTGAGGTGCATCGCACTAATGACCAGACTTTGACGTCATGGATTGCACGCTGGTGCTTTTTGGGGCTGGCAGCTGGTGGTGTGTGTTTGACTGTTTGCCGGTCGATCGCGATTCCAGAGAAGGAGAAAGTATTTTGAAAAAAAAAAAAAGAATAAAAAAAAAAGGATAGGTCAAGACGCCATGCCATATGTAGCGTACTAGGCCACAAGAGACCAAGGAGATGGCGCGCATCGATGGGATGCGTGGATGCCAAAAACATGATGACAAGAAACCAGATCTTGATAGAAATGAGATGGGGAGATGGGGCCAGCTGGACAAGCACCTAAGAGCTCACAGACTTGACAGACCTGGACTCGACAGGGCTTGAACACGTCTAGACTAGGCGATTACGTGTCAATGGCCTGTAGCGGCATCCACCGCGTGACGAATTGGGAGCATTTGACAACAATAAAGTGACAGAAGGGGAGGTGATCGTTGGGCGACGTCGTCTGAGCAAGGCTTGAACGGGTTGCGATGCCGCTGCCAATGTGCCAATGATTGGCAATGCAGAAAGCAGAATGCCATGGGTTCAAGGTTAGGTTAGGTTAGGTTGATGGAGCATTGGAGAGACCTGGAGACTGGAGTCCTGGACGCGGCGCTTGCCAGGTCCTTGCATCAATTTATTCCGAATGCCGTGATGATCCCGGCCTTGGCGCGTATTATTTGATGAATGGAAGTGTGGCGTATTTGGCGAATTGAGCAAGTATTAAGGGATGCCAGACTGGAAAGGCCTAGACATTCTGTGGCTGTGAAGGCAAAACCATCCATCGAGTGTGGCCGGTAGAAAGAACGTGTGTGTGTGTGAGAGTGTCATTGAAGCGCAGAGCGCATGCTGGTGCTGCAGCTCTTGCGCATCTCTTGGGATGCTTCGAATGCATCTGGTTGGGAGGACGGTTCCATTTCGCGGAAAGGATGAGAATGCATAGGGAATAATCTCCAGAACTGGTGAGGCGTTGAGAAAATCATCCGTGAAAATTTGACCAGCGGCCATCGTTCAGCGGGAGGCAGAGACATGTTTCTTCCCGGCTCATGCTCCTGCCTCCCGTCGTCTTTCTGTTGGTTGGTCAATGAATAATGGCAGGGAAGGAGCAAGGACGGGGAGGGAGGAAGGAAGGAAGAAGGAGGAGGACGGGAAAGGCTAGAACCGAGCTGAAGTGGAGCCAATCAAGTACCATCGGGTTCCCCATGTATCTAGGTAGCTTTGCAGCGTTGTACCTCTTTCCGCTGCACGTTCAAAAAAATACCAAGCGCGGAAAGACAGACGTTTAGCGTGAAGATGCCTGTCGCGTCGAGACCCGCGCTTTCGTTGACATGACGACATGGCCAACACCACGCCATTCGCATCGAGGATGCAATGCAAACTTGCTGGAAGTCGCGATGGGTTGCTGAAACAGCCGGAAATCCCATGTGCCTTTGTACCGCTACCGCTGCAGTCTCCTCATGGCCTCCCCCAAGGCAGCGTGTCATCTCGACCCAGTCCCAAAGTGGGCAGAGTCTTGTTTGAGACACAACAAATCAACGGGATATTGGACAGGGCCTTAGGCCATCCACACCGGCGCACGCAGCTCGCAGCAGTGCAGCTCGCAGCGCATCCCTTCTGCATCCCGTCATATCCTGGCGCACATCATCAAGTCAGGTCGTCCAAAGATGCCAGAGTCCAGTTGGCGATTCACGAGGACGACGGACGGTTTGTTCCACAGCTGCCTGGCCTGCATGGCACCTGATGGGGAATCAAACAGATGATAGTGGGACAGAGGCTAGCATCCTGGGGATCGGGACTTGTGGGAAAGACAGTAACCACTTCGAAGCACAGCAGGGAGACTCTATGGTGATACGAGGCATGGACTTGAGTAGCGCCTGAATAGTCGAGCTATCCACCGTTGACAATTTCAGACAGCGCCTAGCACCAAACTCTCCTAGGTGATCTGATATCCGTACCGAGTAGTGCGACAGAGATCCCATCACGAGGGGAGGCTGGGAAACGGTTGTCTGAGAAGCAGTCGCCCGGACGCTTGTACTGTACATGTACCAACTTGCCGTGCTCCTAACCACCAACCTGCCTGACCTACATCGGACCATTTTGCAACAATAAAGGAACCCGACGGTCGCGAACAGCGGCGGATGTGTGGTGCGGAAGTTGGCAGGAGTCTAGACCGTGTTTTCCAAAAGTCTGCATCACCCGCAGGATAGCCCGGAGACGTCTTCCCGTAGATGTGTCCACTATCCGGTCACTCCAGACCCAATGCGTCGATGCTCGATACTGGTGGTGTGTTGCTTGGTGGGAGAATCGAACAGGGTGAAAAGCTATCGACGATGCCGGTTATGCTCTGCGATGGAGGATGGAGGATGTCGAGATGTTGTCTGTCACCCAGACTGTGCAAAGCGCACCAGGTGGGACCACTAAGAAAGTGGGTGCGAATCTCCCCAGGCCACTAATGCGAATAGGAGACGTGCTAAAAAATGCCAGTGCTTCGCCAGCTGGAACTCAGTCACCTCAATCTTGCGCTCCAATTGCTTGGTACTTGGCCCAGCCGAGGCGAAGCAGGGGCATACGCATAGGTAGGGGCTGGATTTCTGAAGCAAGCACCTTCGCAAGCAAGGCAGGGGCAGGCAGGTTCAGCTGTGGTTGCCCTCGCTTCTTTCCGCTAGGATTCTTGTGCTCGCCGGCAGTGCATACGCTGAAAAGATACATTGTCCTCAGGTAAGGAAGGTACGGAGTACTCACCTGGTCTGAAGTTCTGACGGGTGCGGGAAGGTACCTGCCTCCCTCCACCCAGGATCACAGCACGCACCTACCTGCCAAAGTGCCCGATGACGTAGTACATCAAATTCCTGCCCCCTTCCTTCACGTCACCGTCACCATCGCCGAGTTCCACGACCAGACCAGACAGGACCACCTGGGGCACCCACAAACACCAATCTTTTGCTAGCAGGGCCACGGAAGGCACGCAGGGCAGGTACCTTGTAGCGGTTATCCATAGACACATAGCTCATCCAAGGGGAGGAAGGAACCATTGTGAACCGGGCTGGAAGGACCAAGCTCCCACTGCACCTGCCTTCTCCTAATTGGAAAGTACCGGGCCCGCCTCCTGCTGGCTAAATCACCGTAGTGAGGTGGACGAACGCCTGCCACGCGCGTTGCTTTGCCGCCTCCCTTCCAAATATTCGTTGGCCCAGTTTCATTCTGACGCAGGTCTTTTTTTTTATTTTTTTATCAATCCTTACCAGGTTCTGTTCCCTGTCCTGGACACACGACGCCAGAAAGAAGGTATAAACACCTCCTCGCCTACAGCTCCCCCTTCTTACAGATCTCTTCCTCTTCTTCCTCATCGATACGATACCTTTTCCTGATTCACCCTTTTTTGAACAGGAACACAATCTTGGCGATTCTCATTATACCCAATTTCCCTGTGATACCCCCCTCCGAAATACCCAATACCACGAATTCCCTTTTTTGTCCTGTACGCCACTACCGATAATCACCCTACCTCATCTCAACACCGTACCCAAAAACAGAATTCAACAAGCAGTTTTCATTGTGCGATAGCTACGATACCCCCATCATGTCAGCAAACGTCAACAAGCCGACGGACCTCAAGCAGAAGGAGGCCGACGTCAACCGCAAGCTCCAGCTCTACGGCATCCTCTCCGCTTTCCAGGCTGGCAAGGTTCCTTCGGTAAGTCGATGCCGGCATGGCGACAAGGGCCCACACGGCCCCCGCTGGGCTGATCCCTGCCCCGTAACCCTACATCATTGCATGATACTGACGTGGTCCTCGCAACAGAATGACCAAATTGATGTCGCTCTGAACAGCTTCCTGGCCACCAAGGCTCTCTCAAACCCTCCCGAGAAGCTCTCCCCCGAGGGCCGCGCATTGATTGCCGACGCGCGCGAAGTTATCGTTCAAGCCAAGAACCTTCTGTTGTCCAAGAACCAGGGCAATCTGATCCAAGACTTCATTTGGCAAACTGAGCAATTCGACCCCAAGGCTGTCGACGTTCCTGGCGCCCCCGTCAACAAGGAAGTTGCTCAGCAACATGGCGACAAGGCGCTAGAGGGTCTGCGGACCCTGGGAACTTTGCTCATCACCAACGGACAGTTCCGCAAACTTTGTAAGTCTCATGACAGTTTCTACCCAACTGGCTTCAATCTAACAACATCTCAGTGAAGGATGCTACCGTCCTTCTCCGGGACATGGCTGGCGATGCCGCTACCAACGCCGCCCAGCGTGTTCGTCCCTCGGGTGAAGCCCTCCAGGACATTGATCGCCCTGCTCAGGACAACACTTGGCACGATGCCCCCGACTTCTCCAAGGAGAACTTCAAGAAGCAGGCTCAGGGTGTCTACAAGGGCTCTCCGGCCGATGATGCTCGGGAGGTCCTGGCCGCAGGCACTCAAGCCGCTCACCCCAACGGATCGCAGAACCCCCAGGACTTGGCTGCGACGGCCGCTCGCGATCAGCAGCAAGGTACCAACTCGGGTGTTAACGCCCAAGGCGGCATCAACGCTGCCCGCGACGTCATCCAGAAGAAGTACAACGAGAACGTTGATGGCGAGACCAAGGAGCAGGCACGCCAGCGCAAGGAGGAGTACCTCCGTCGTTCCAAGGAGTACTTCAACAAGAAGATGCCCCAGGAGCGCAAGGACCAGACCATCTGGCGCCTGAAGAAGATGGTGCTTGAGTGCCAGCAGCACCCCGATTATTCCCAGGCCATTGAGACCCTTCTTAACCTCGCCGAGGAGTACGCCGGCCACTCCCGCACCCTGGCACAGGGTGGAACTGGTACCGTGAAGGATACCCGTGCCGGTCTTGCCCAGGCCGAGTCAGATCTCAAGACGCTTATCGAGCGTTTCGCCAACGGCACTTCGACAGAGGATCTCTTCGAGTCTATCAACCAGATCTACCGCGATGCCGACAATGATCGCGAGCTGAAGGACTGGTTCAAGGCTATGGACCGCTACGTCCGCCGTTGCCTTCTTGAGCAGGGATACATCCTGGACGAGGACTCCAACCAGGAATGGAACCACCTGTACGACCATGGTCGCTACTTGCTTCGCGAGAAATACCGCGCTCACACCGACCGTGTCTTTGACGAAATCAAGTTTTTGATCGACCAGTTTGACCAGGACCCTCACAACAAGCGCTTCGGCTTGGCTGTCCAGAAGCTCTTCACCGACCTCGGCAATGACGAGAATGGCAAGCCCACCTTCAAGCCTCACTTGCTGAAGGATCTGTCGGAGGTCATTATTCCTGGTATCTTCGAGAACGTTGCCTATCTTCCGGTCCCTCGTATCGAGTACAGCGACCCTCAGTTCGATGCTGTCATTGAGAACCTTGTCCTCGAGTCCGACAACTTCATGCCCAACGTTCTCGAGATTAACAGCGAGAACTACTTCTTGTGGGGACGCAAGAAGATCGCCAACAAGCACAAGCAATCCTTTGAGGTGAAGGTTGCCGGTGTTCAGCTTGATCTTCGCGACGTCAGCTACCACGTCAAGCGCAAGCAGGGCTTCCCCTCTATCACCGACACTGGTGTCGCTGACATTCTTCTTGCTGGCGATGGCTTCTCTTTCAAGATGAAGCTTTCTTCTGCCGATAAGAGCGACAGACAGAACTTCTTCAAGGTCGACAAGGTTGATGTTGACATCAAGCACATGAGCATCAAGCTGAAGCAGTCTAAGCACAAGCTTCTATTTGGTCTCTTCAAGCCAATCATGCTCAAGGTCCTCCGCCCGGCTCTTCAGAAGGCTGTTGAGAAGGCCATCAAGGATCAGGCAACTCAGTTGGACAGCATCATGTACCAGGTTAAGCAGGAGGCTGACCGTGCCCTCGACGAGGCCCGCTCCAACCCCGAGAACACCCCCAACATCTACAACCGTTACGCCACCGCCATGCAGAAGCGCGCTCTTCAGGCCAAGCAGAAGGCGGATGAGGTTACTGCCGACAAGAAGGTCAACTACGCCATCACCAAGGAGGACTCCATCTTCCCCAACATTCACCTTCCTGGAGGTATTAGCTCCAAGGCCACCGAGTACAAGGAATTGGCTCGCAAGGGTGAGCGCTGGGAGAGCCCGGTCTTCGCCATTGGCAAGGCCAACAAGTCTACCGATATCCCCGATGCCCCTCGCATTGAGCGCAAGAAGCACGGCCTTCCTACCCAGCAGGGCCAGTATGCTCCTCACGCTCCAGGCCAGGTCAACGGCGGTGATTTAAACACCATTCCCACTTCCGGCTACCCTACCTCCAGCTATGACGCTCACCCCAGCGGCGGTCTTAACGGCACCGTCAACACTCTTTCTACCCCGGCCCACGTCAGTGGATACTGAGTGTGGACTTTAATTTTTTCTCTTTTGTGACGGACGTGGATCAAATGACGAGTTGACGGCAAACGAAAAGGCTTATACCCGGATGGAGAGTTTAGCTTGGGTCAACAGACGGTCTAAGGTTAATAATGCGGTCCCTTAGTAATAATTCTTCTTTAGCACAATTGCAATGGTTTCAACCAATATCCTATAATAGTCTGGCTTATCCGTTCAATGTGCAATTCTGCAGTATCTACATCGTGAAAAACGTGCAAGTACTAAGTGATCTGGATATGGCAGTTGATCAATCTCATCACACGACATGGTTAGAGCGATGTCCAACCCATGTCAGTCGGCACAAGTGCGCCGTTGATAGTATTCATCCCACCAGAACACAAGCTCACCACGGTCTTTGACACCTGGTCTAGCGGCGACCATCCCAGATCCCAACCGCCCTTGGTAGGGTCACCTTGGCAGGTATTGAAAGTTGACACCACTGACGGAGATTTGTTAGTAACCAGTGTGCATGGGAAAGAGAGAGTGCCTGTTTATGAGAGGAAGTGCTGTCTTACCCATGGCGAGGCCTTCGGGATGGAACTCTTTGATGTGTTCCTCGTCCCTGGCCATGTTTGTCATCATCGGGCCGGGCATGATGGCCAGGCACCGGATGCCCTTTGGGCCGTAAAAGGCTGCCGTGCTTCGCGTCAGGCCGACGGTGCCGTGTTTGGAGGCTGTGTAGGCGACGCCTTTGTTGTGGTTTTGGGTGGTTAGCTGGACGTTCTATTCCACACAGACTTCTTGTCTCATGATGCCTTCGTTTTATGGAATGGATCCTTCGACCCTTTCTTTCGGGCACATCGCGAGCGATTGGAGTGAAATAGAATAGGACGAGATGAGACGAGATGAGATTGGAAAGATGGAAACTCACCTGCCCTCGCACCGTGAACGCCCGCGGCACTAATAACATTCAAAATCACGCCCCTCTGTCCATCAACGGGCTCCTGCTTAAGAAATTGCTGGATCGCGCGCTGCGAGGTGACGAAGCTGCCCGTCATATTGACGAGGATCTGGCGGTCCCACATGGCCATGGGACAGTCGGCCGTGGGGTGCATTAGGTCCGAGATGCCGGCGTTGTTGACCAGCACGTCGAGGCGTCGTTCACCTTTGTCTACTGCACCATCTTCTCTGACGTCAACCCAGGAGGCGATGGCGGCGGAGACGGAGGCCGGGTCGGTGATGTCTGCTTTTACGGGGTGGAGACGGGCGCGGTGTTCAGGGACGTCGTCGAATTTGGAGGGGAGAGAGGCGAGGGAGGCGTCGGAGATGTCGAGGGCTAGGACCGTTGCGTTGGCGGCGAGGAAGTGGCGGGTCAAGGAGAGGCCTAGGCCTGAGCCTGCGCCTGTGATGAGGACTGTTTTTGAGGTGTAGTCTGCGGACATTTTTCCAGATCTCTGATGGAGGAAGGTTGACGATGTATTGGTGTTTTACAGGTGTTTTACGAGATCTTTCACGGGAATGAGATTTTGAAAAGAGCAGATCCAAGAGGAACAAGATGACTTCGAGTATTTCCCATTCACATTATATACACGAGCTATTGATTGAGGCAGGTCCTCGGTTTGGTGGACTTTCGATAAGTGATGTGATAAAAGACTGAATGCCTCTGGGCATGAAGCATCGACGTACCGCCTGCATCATAAAGAGAATCCGATACCGAGAACGACGGAGGGTAGGACGACGCGGGTACGGAGCGGCTTGCTGTGCCTTATATGCCAATGCTATATCAACAGGAACATATGCACGACCTGCAGCGATGCAACCAATTCCTCTGGCGGAATGAGGATGCACGTTGACGGGGTGTTGATAGTCCCCGAATCCACCCTACGCATCGCGCGCATCGCACTGCTCGGATTCAAGGTTGCTGACAGGCTGGATATCTCCGATGCGTAGGTTGGAGTACTCCTTACACAGTTAAAAGACAGGGTTCGGTGGTTTGGGAAAGTATCAGACGTACAGAAAAGACCCTTATTAGGGGGCCGGGGCGAGACTTGACGGGGCAAGACGGAAACCGGAATAACTTCGTAGTAACTCTTCCCCGCATTATGCATGCATACACGAATCCCGGGGACCACGGGAGAGCTACACGCGGGAGGGATGGTGATTGATTGGGTGTAGGTACGCCTGTTGAAGGTAACCTCGATGCACAAGAGAAACCTTCGCGATAGGGGCAATATCAAATTGTGTGAAATTGTGTGAAGAGACAATTTTTGACGTGACTTCAACTGCAAGTCTGCTTTGCGCATAATTCGAGTATCCTTCTACCCTAACAACGATCAATTGGACCCATTCAGCGGGCCATACTTAATTGCTCGCCTGCAGCTGGTTCGGATCTGTCTGCTTGCTCTTTATCCCGGCCAACCCCGTCTGCCGATTCGCGTCCCGTCCCGTCGTGTTCTCCAAATTCCGCTCGCTCGAGGGTTTAGGTCCCAGGCCGGGCGTGATGGACGGTCCACCGCCGCGAGTGACAGCGTCCGCGACGCCCGCTGCGCGGTCTGGGGCGCCGGTCAGGAAAGCGAAGGTACCGCCCAGGGCTGCTGCGGCGCCGAGGACGAGGTAGAGTGCACTTCTGTGAGACCGATTGCGTTAGTTACATGAACACCAAGGAATGGATTGAGGTGAAGCAGTCATGTGAGATTAGGGGAAGCTTTACCTGTTGCTTATTTCATCTGGCTTGGTTCCGACTTTGGGGTTTGATGAGGACGGAGTAGGGCGCGACGGCGCTGAACCGCTCGGGTTGATGGGGTTTGGTGCTGGGGGCTCCTTGACGGCGTAGCCCCGGCGCGGTGCGAGTTGTGCGGAGGTGCGGAGGGTGGGGTTTCGGAGGGTCGATTGAAGGCGGAGAGCTCTTGATGATGACATGTTGGACAATTTGACTGTGTTTGTGCGGCGTATGGAGGGTAGTTGTATACCGCAGATGATAAGACTTGTAGGTATTTGAACTTCGCGATGATTCTTCAGATACTAGGTATGGCGGATGCTTGGTTTTGCGTCCCTTGGACGGCAATGTGGATTTGCGGTGTTATATGACCGTGGCGCGACATGGCGTTTTGGAGGTGCTCGGTTATGACGAGCGATGATGTCGATGATGCACCCTTCCGGGGCCCCTTTGTAGGGAGGTAGGTGCGTTCATCTCACTACCAGCATCAGACGGTCTCAAAGCTTGTGTAATTCTATGGTCCAGGCACAGGTTTCTGCATTCCATCGCAAGAACTCGCCCAATGATGCATTAGGCTAGGTCGATGATTCATCAATGTTGATGATGTAAGGTACCTTACGGGTGGGGATATCAAAACATTAGTCCCCCTGACAAGATCTGTAGTAGCGTAAGACCCTGAGCTGTTGCGGAACCAGCCGTCTGCTCTCGACTTCCTATGCTCCTTCTTGATCCATCCATCAAGTAATTAGTCCCATTACACAGTGGGGAGATAGTCAGGGAGGTAGGTAGTCCATACCCAAACTCACCCTACCCATCTCGACATGAACCTCCCCCATTCTCTCTGTGTGCACAGGCAGTCCCCGCCGTCTACCGATTTCTCAACGCAGCGTGGATCCCGTTATACGTCCAATTCAACCTCATCCGATCCAGCTGCGCCTGCGCCGACATATCCGTCACATACCTCGAGTTCTGCTGCACCTGAGACGCCCGCGGCCTGCGCACCGAGTCCCACGTCCGCAGCGCCGACGTGATGTTCTCCGGATTGTCGGCGCTGACACCCTCGTGGAGGAGCAGCCGCAGACCCTCCGCGTCCTCGATGGCCTGCGTCGCGCCCTGGCCTTGGAACGGCGTCATCGGGTGTGCCGCGTCGCCGACGAGGACGGCGCGGCCGCGGGTGTAGGTTGGGAGCGGGTCTGCGTCTTTGACTTTGTAGAGGTGGATATTCTGGGCGTTTCTTGATAGTTTGGAATGTGAGCGTGTCTCTCTTCTTTGTGTGGTTGGCGGTTATGACGAGGTAAAGGGGCGGGGGGGATGAAACTCACTTCATAATCTCCAGCATCCACGGCGCAAAGTCGAAAAAGTGATCCAACATCTCCTCCGCACTCCCCTCGGCGTTCCAGGACGCGATGCTCTCCACCGAGAGCATGGCGTCGGGGATCCTCGCCACGACGTTGAGCAGCGTCCTATCTCGGCAGGGATAAAAGATGATGTTGCGGTGCGTCTCGTCGTCGGCCGTCATCATGTTGAGGAAGTTGCTGTTGGACGGGTCCATCGCCGCCGGGTACCCTTCCAGGATATCCCTCGCCTTCTCAAGCGGGAACGTGAAGCGGTAGAGTGAGGCACCCGGTGATACCATGTGAGATGGCCCGCCGATGACAGGTTGTCGGACGAGGGAGTGGATGCCATCTGCGCCTGAGATAGGTGTCCGTCAATCCCTGGATCGTGTGTTAAAGTCCTGATGTGAAAATGTAGTCTTACCAACAATCACATCCGCCGTAACCTCCTCCCCATCCTTCAACTTCACCTTCCCCTCCTCAACATCAACACCAATAACCTGAACCCCCTCCAAAACCCTAGCCGGCGGTCCAGAAATCCCCAACTTGGCCGCGTCCCCCGTCGCAAGCCGCAACAACTCGTCCCGCAAGTCGCCGCGGTGCATCAGCAGCCACTCGCTCCCAAACGGCTCCGATACGCCGGTCATCTCCCGTAGTAGGTTCCCTTGCTTGTCGTACGTCCTCGAGCCGGCGCAGATTGTAGCCTTCACGTTTTCGGGGCTGAATTGAAAGGCCTTTTTGAGCATCTTCGTGCCGTTCGGACCGAGGCCGATGCCGGCGCCGCGTTCCCGGGCGGAGGCGGAGGCGGAGGAGGAGGAGGATGAGGTCGGATCATCGCGGTCGTAGACTATCACGTCGTGTTTTTGGCGAAGGACGGCGGCGGCGGAGAGGCCTGCTATGCCGCCGCCTATGACTATAACCCGTAGCTTGTTGCTCGTCATTCTCTCTATCTCGTTTTTCTTCTCTCTGTTTCGCTCGGTGACATCGCGCTCCGGATGCGACGTTGAGAGGCGAGCATGTGAGTTTCCATCGCTACAGCTGGAAAGGGGTATTTCAATCATAGCGGGACTGTATTCCTGACCCAGCCGGCTCAAGCAGGAAACCTCTTTCGTGAGCAAACTTTGGCAGAGTTTTGCTTGCTGAGACATCAAATGAAATTCTATTCATAGTCGCGGTTTTACTTTGTGTTCTTGGCCTGATGTTTTGCCGAGAGGGATGACAAACGTTAATGAGGAATTTCGGTGCTCGAACTTGTGGGAAAAAACTCAAATGAGTCCTGAGTTTGGCTTGAGGATCGAATGAGCATTAACCGGATGAAGCTCTTGTTGTTCCATGCGCGCAAGGTCCCTATTTTGTTTCCAGTCGTTAAGATGGAGGGTCCCTCGGATGCGGGTAATCGAGAGTTGGTGATGTCAGTTTGTGGTCTTAAGGATGCAAGTGGCATGCCGTATCAGGGATCTTATTTCGCCCGATCGGGAGCCGGCGCGGTCGAGATTTGTACTGTCTGTGGAAGCTCGCGCTCCGGCTCTTCAGTTCTGGGTCATGAGAATTCGACCGCTAAGCTCAGTAATGGAAGTTATGGTATTTGTGAAATGTTTTGAAAATCTGCATACTTAAAAAAGGGCGAAATGATTAGGCCGAAGGAGACGTGAACGACCTCTAAGTCGAGGACAATGGCCCATGTCCGCCTTCTTTGTCACGTATTCTTAGACATTCTTGATGTTAACAAACAAAAAAGAGATGTTGCCTCCTTGCCCACAAACAACACAGAGAGAGTCCAAATGCTTAGACATCAAGGTTCTCCAGGAAACTACAACAGTTAGGTAAGCCGGACACCTTTCCCCCCGCTTCGGGCCGTTTGTGAGACCCACTTTCGCGCTCCGACTCGGCGTTCGTCGGAGGGCGAGGCCCACAGCACACCACGCCAGCCAGGGGGGGGGGAAAGGTCTCGGCCCCGGTTCTTGTCTTATCGGAGGAACATACGCCGCACGATTGGTCATCTTTCCCCAGTGGCTTTCCAACGCCGCATGCCGCATGCTCGCAAGCGTCACCACTCCGATCCTCCTAGGAAGATCGTGATGTTCTTAGCCGCGGACTTTTCTATCGGGCGCGTCGCGATGATTGTGAAACTCCGCTGCATCGTGGAGAATGAAGGTATTTGACATGAGTTGATATCTCGAATTTCGAAGGTTCATTTTATATGTTTATCACTGGCTTCGGTGTCTACACTTCATCATCTCAACTATTTCCCTAATCAGACAACAACATCGACAATGGCACAAGCAATTTTGGTTTGCGGCGCGACTGGAAAGCAGGGCGGCGCAGTCATCAACCACCTCGTCGAACAGAATGCCGACTTTGAGATCCTCGCTGTTACCCGCGACGCAACCTCCGGATCCGCCCAGCGTCTCTTGAAAAAGTCGTCCAAAATTCGTCTTGTGCAGGGTAACTTGGCGGACCCGACTGCGCTTTTCAAGACTGCGCAAGATGTCGCCTCGTCTCCTATTTGGGGAGTCTTCAGTGTTCAGGTAACTACAAAACTCACAACACTTCAATATCTGAAATTCCTTTCCCTTTTGCGACAATAACGCTTGATATTAATGTGCGCTTCAGGTCCCTATGGGCTTCGGTCAAGGCGGAGGCGGCGAACTAGGCCAAGGCAAGGCCCTCGTCGACGCATCCCTCAAAGCCGGCGTTAAATTCTTCGTCTACACCTCCGTCGAGCGTCACGGCGCAGACAACGCGACGAACGTGCCGCATTTCGCCCACAAGCACGAGATCGAGCAGCACCTCTTCAACAAGTCCAAGGGCACCGACATGGAGTGGGCCGTCCTCCGCCCCGTGGCCTTCATGGACAACCTCACAGACAACTTCTTTGGGAAAGTATTTACCACGTCGTGGCGGATGGCGCTGAAGGGGAAGCCGCTTCAGCTCATCGCCGTCAGCGACATTGGCTACTTTGGGGCAGAGGCGTTTCTTCACCCGGAGGCGTACAAGGGCCGTGGGGTCTCGCTTGCTGGGGATGATATGACGATTGAGCAGTTTGCTGCGGTGTTCAAGAGCAATACGGGCAAGGAACTACCTGGGACGTATAGGATCTTGTGTTGGCTGATCATGACGATGGTGAAGGACTTTGGGTACATGTTCAAGTGGTTTTACGATGTTGGGTATGATGTGGATATTGCGGCGCTGAGAAAGGAGTATCCTGGGCTGAAGGACTTTGAGACTTGGCTGAAGACGGAGAGCGAGTACGCGAGTCGTATTCAGGCATGATGAGGGTATTTAGACTCCGGTTATATGTCCCGGTCCGAAGTATGTAATAGGTTTTGTAGTACGGCTTATGTTTGTAATAATTAAAGTGAAGCCTTTGGTATAGATCATAGGTTTGAAAAATAATAGATCATAGGAATCGACAGAGTATATTTCACTTATTGGTCCAGACTTTAGAGGGATCACTGTCGGCTGTCGAAGATGACCTGATCCTACTTATATGCTCATTCACGATCGTCTCCGAAAGCCAGTGACACCAGAAATCTCGTGATGCCTCAGAAAAGGATGCATGTGTGCCGTGCAATTGGCCAAACGTCTTGAAGCTAGTAATTGCATCAAATGAGACGCGGCTGTTCTATCTATACCACTTTAAATTCCGTTATAGAGTTCAACTATACTGAGGTTTACGTAGGTGAGTACTAAAGCCTGCTTGGAAGATGAGAGGAAGGGCCTATACCTGGAGCATCTGTTAAGCATACTTGGTAAATATATCATGGAAGCAGCAGAAAGTAGTAGAAGACTTGGAAACAGAATCAGGGTATCGAAAGTCGAGTTCTTCACACAGGGTCAACGCACGTGACACCGGTCTCCGATGAAGACCGAGTCGCACTTGAGACCGCCCTAGCCAGGGCAACTAGTCTCCTCTCTCCGAAAGTATGCTCCAGACCCGGCAGCATGCTGATCTGCTTATCATATCAAAAATGAACTTGATGAGATTCCGGCCTACAACTGAAAGTCCGGTCGTCGTGGAAGAGCGTTTGTAAGTCGGGAATCCCGTCTTCGAAAGGCCCACATCGTGGGACGATCCGCAAAGCCAAGCCGCAGCTGCTTGATCCATACCATGCTTGCATAGGCTCGCTGAAGGCAAGACATGTGTACATGTAGCAACATGACAAAGATACGTACTGTACGCAACTGGGAATCCGACGTATAAAGTAGAGCTATGCTCGCGTGCATTTCTAGCTTCCTGCTCATGTACCACAGACTGAAAACGTGATCTCTTCCGACTCGAACCAACCACCAGACCCAACCCAACGACACCCATCGTGTATCTACAAAATGTCCAAAATTCTCACCATTTTCGGAGCCACTGGCAACCAGGGCGGCTCCGTCGTGAAGGCAGCCCTCGCCGATGCGATTCTGTCAAAGGAGTTCAAGATTCGCGGCATCACTCGGGATGTCTCCAAGCCTGCAGCTCAAGCTCTGGCTGGCAAGGGTGTCGAAGTCGTTTCTGTATGGCCATTCCTCTGCCACCCCCTCACGCTTGGCATCGAACTCATAGAGTGCTAACTTAGAAATAGGCCGACATGAACTCAAAGACCTCTCTTACCGAGGCGATCAAGGGCTCCCACGCCGTCTTCTTCATGACCACGCCCAACTTTACGGGCGGCGCCAGCGAAGAGCAAGCCCACGGTAAGAACGTGGCAGACGTCGCGGCCGAGACCGGCGTCAAGCACCTCATCTACTCGTCCCTGCTGCACGTCACCGAGACCACCAACGGCCGCCTCAAGCACGTCGTTCACTTTGACGACAAGGCCGAGGTCGAGCGCTACATTCGCGCCAAGGGCATCCCCAGCTCCTTTGTCCTGCCGGGGTACTTCATGAACAACTTCTCTGCCTTGCAGATGATCCGCAAGGGCGAGGACGGGATATATAACCTGGCGTACCCCGTCAGCGACAAGGCCAAGTTCCCTCTCATCGACACCGAGTCCGATATTGGTGAGTACTTCCTAGGAACGCCTAGTTCAATGCTGATCCTTCAATTTTGCAGGCAAGTACGTCGTCGCGGCAATCCGCAATGAGAGCACCGTTCTCGGAAAGCAGATCTTGGCAGCCGAGGACTACTACACGCCCACTCGCATCATTGCCGAGTTTGAGCAGGTCACTGGCAAGACGGCGCGTTTCGTACCCGTCGACGCTGCGACGTACAAGAGTTTCTTCGCTGGGCCGATGGCTGCCATGGCGGACGAGATGCTCGAGAACCACCTATTCATTGACGAGCCGGGTTACTATCTCGGCAAGGACTTGAAGGAGAGTCAAGAGCTTTTGGCTGGCGTTGGGCTGAAGGCGACGACTTGGAAGGAGTTCTTGGAGGCGAACAAGGCTGCTTTTCCGTAACTGGGTTAACAGATGGACACCCGGTTCGGGGCGACCAGGATGCTGGGATACATGTAGACATGAATCTGAGGCAGTGCCCCAGCTTGGTGTAGACTTTGCCATTTACATACAGCCTTACTGAGATGATTTCCTCGTAGATACCTTGCTCGCTTGGTTCGTGTTCCCATTTCAGTCATTGTGAAGTGACGCAAATCGGTATACAAAGGCTTACGGCTCCGTTTCAAGCACCAGGAGAGGCCACGAGAGAGCCCCTTGCCAGTAATTACCCAAATGCCTGGCAACGGCGCGGACAATGAAGGCACCAGCGTCGGCAAAGGGCCAAAAGCCGCGACAGCGGTGTAGTAACACGCCATAGTGGGCGAGAATGATAAGGGCCTCGGGGCGATGCTTTCGCAACATATCGACGAAGCCAACTGGTACCTTTACCGAGAACGTCGAAGCCGCCTGGGCATAGTCTCCTTCGTCGAGAACGCGGCAAATGTCAAAGCACCACTGCAAAAGCCCAATGACTTCGTGACACGCTCTCGCGCTCGATTCACTCAGGTCGGAGTCGTTTAAGAGCCGTTTCAGAGACTCACATTCGTCGCCCCTCGTGCTCATCCTTTTCTCGGCCTCGAGGATGACGTTGAGGACGGGCTGAAGCTCGGTGTTTTGGAGGAAGTTCCGGGCCGGCGGGGTGACGGAGTTGACGCCGCGGTTGAGGTTGAAGCACTCGACGAGACGATCGATGAAGGACTTGAAGTCGGAGCGGTAGTGAGCGAGGGTGTCGGCGAGGACATGCCTGCCTAGGATGGCGGAGAAGAGGAATCGAGGGACGGCGGTGGCCTTGTCGTCTCTGGCTACTGTTTCCGTGAGGCGGGTAAAGGATGAGAGAGCGCGGTTCTGGAGCTCTGTGGCGAGGTCGCGGAGGTGGGTGGATGATCCGGGGTAGAGCTGGACCATGTGGAAGGCTGTGAAGGCGAGGATCTCGTCGAGGAGGTAGGGTGAGTCAACGGCGCGTCGGACGGCGACGTCGAGGGCGCTTCGGGCTGGGCCGGTGAAGTGTGGTACTGCGGCCGCATGGTGTAGCAGGACCATGTGCTGTGGTGTGTAGATGGCCTCTGAGGGTGCGTTTGGTGTGCCTAACATTGACAAGCCGAGCTGGCAGTCTAGAGATGGAGGAGCTTGGGCGCTGCTCAGCTGCGTCGTCGAAGCTGGAGACAGAGTCTGGTCACTCTGGTGAGAACTGAGGCCGAGACCAACCGCGGCTGGCACGTCTGCAGGCCTCGATGGCAGGCTATGAGACGGATGGCTTGGCGCATGAGTGACCACGGATGTGTTGCTTTGTTGATGAAGAGCTGGTTGTGAGGGCAGCTGTGCGCGCTCAATCGGCGCATTCGCGTCATTGCTTGTATTGCCATGACTACTTCCTCTGGAGCCTGGTGATCGGGCGTTCCGTTCCAATGTGCCCTGTGACCTCTCGCCTTGCGATTGAGATTGCGCTTGTCTACGCTTCTGCTTGCTCACTTTTGGCGGCGGGAAGAAACACGCGCGCTCTGCGACCTCGCAATTCGCGCATGAGGGCTGACGCTCGTCGCAGCGAATGTGACGTCGCTTGCACTCTGCGCATCCATTCCGAGACTTCTTGTGAGAGCGGCGAGTCTCTTGGGCCCTGGCGGTGTCCGCGACTGTGCTTCCGGTGTCGCTCGAATCGTTGTGACGCGCCGAGGCGCGAGTTTCTCGAACCATGCTGTCGTCGCGCGGGCGATTCTCACAGATCACCGTTCCCCGTGGAACGCGCGGAGCTCTTAATCCCAGTCAGCACCCCCTTTTCTGCTGTCAGCATTCGCGATTCGTGAATGTGCGTCTTCTCCAGAACATGTTGCGTTTTTACTTCTAAGATGTCATCCTATCCATGCATTAAGAGTAGATGAGCCGAAAGTATTTCATCAATACGACCATCGAGGAAAAACATTACTTGATCAGCCCGGGTACGCAAGCATCACAGCACAGCCCCGCCCAATTGACTGCATAGCCACATCCTCAGATTCCCCCCATCAAAAACAGCCATGCTAAGCTAGTTTTCTACATGGAATGCGCTACAAGCTTAGTCATACCACACAAAGGCTGCCGAGTGAGAGGAGTTGGAAACGTAGATCATTTGCGACCAACTGGTATCAAGTGTTCAATTTCATTCTATTGTTTCTCTGCGTGGACTAACAGAGTAAGTAAATTCTGACAAACGCCCATTAGTACGAAAGAAATGGTACAATAGTGGTGTTCAAAAGCTTACTTGTATCTTGCTCCCTGCATAATTTTGTCATTACTTATTGTCGTGATGGCTTCAATCATTTGAAGCCTCACTACCCGTCACGTGACCCAAGTTCCATATTCACCGCGATCCACACTCGCTCTCGCATCTTATTCCTGCGCGGGGTCTCGGGGAAAGGCCCGAAGCTCCTTGCCTCTTGATACATCAGCCATGTGGGCTTAATTGTGTCTACCCTGGGAGACCCAAAGAGAACATTCCATTCAGTAGATATGGACGCATCTTCGGGCCGACTTGGAGATCCCAAGGTATCATTCAGTAAGTAGATCACACCTGAACTCCCGTAGCCATGAGTCCATGAGAGACCCTCTCGTTCTCCTGTCCGGGTTGATGTCTTCCTTTCTCTGGCTCTTTCTCAAGCTACTTCGGGATTGTAGGAGGCACATCTGGGCTCATACGAGTTGAGTATTAAGTCAAGTATAAATATCGGCAATGGTGTCTCTCGCTTCTGTGAATAGTTGCTGAGCTTTGCTGAATATGGTTTACAGCTTGCACGATCGAACCATTCCAAAGTACCATCGTAAGTACATGTACACTTGCCAAAAAGTATGGCTTCGATGTTGGACACCATCCTACTAAGATAGTCCTGTTCAGTAGTATGTCAGCACGCTTGTGGTCTACGTAACGGACATAAGCTCGGACTTGATGACCCAGACTCAAATTAACCTTGCTTGTTAAACGACCCACTAGACGCATCGCAGTGAGCGGGACAGGGGCGAGTCCTTACACTCGAAATTCCTGAGCACTCCGTCAAGTGACAACCGGCAACGATAACCATTGGCAACTACTCAAAGAGGCAATTGTCCCCTCGGAGGTACTTAGTCATAAGCCAGCAACATCACTCCGACTTCTTGGTCAGAATCTAGTCATCTTTCAGCACTTCATATACAGGAAGTCTAACATTGATCCTGGGCACAATGTTTGAGAAGACTAGCTTCCTGCAAGGCCGCTTACAGTCTGCAGAAATTCGATTTATGGCCAGTTGACCTGATGTACACCAACAGTAAGGACAGCCCATGACAAAACGGATGCTGGTCCGGAGCACCTTTTCGAACCAAACAAAAGCATCGTATGACCTAACTAAGTTATTACAATGTCTTGTCGATTTTTATGCAAGGTTCCTAGACTACGAGAATACGTGCTCTCTTATCCTTTCACCTCATACTTGTTCTGCCCCATACTTGTTCTGGAAATAAGATGAAGCATAGTAGCATTGGACTGAATTCCCTCTATTCTTGCCATAGGTTCGATGACCCGGAGGGGCTGAGATCATCGCCGTTCTCGGCCGAGTGCAGCCACCATCATTGCCAATGACAGGGCCTCAAACCTATTCGAGGCTTCAACCAGCTTTGACAGGCAGGTCCGGTAACCCCGGCAGCTGGCAGTAATGCATGTAGCCTCAGCGGATATACCGATGGAAACTTGCGCACGTTGTGGTTCCTGACTTTCTTGATTAACTCCACCCATTATGGAGATGAGCAGATGCTTGGCATGCACCTCTTCTGAAGTCAGTGGCCGGATATTGTCTATATAAGCTGCTCTGCTTCATTAAAATACAATTGATTCAGTTCTCATGGAGTAGCTTCATCTCCACCCCCGGCGTCTCACTTCTTCAGTCTTTTCATCTGCCACCGCGGCTACAGCTGAAGGTACACTGTCTCAAACTCGCTACATTTTACCTAACAGGCGTAGCGATGGTCAAACCAAGCGTTTTGGGCTTGTTAGCTCATACAGGTCTCTTGGTTCAACTCGTCAATGGTATGGCAGACTTCCAGCAGCACTGCGAGTCCTTCGCGTCTTCGGTTGGTGGTGTCAATTTCACGACAGAGTACATCACGTCTGGAACAGAACTCGCTCTCACGGAAGCCGATACCACGTGTGGCATCTTCACCCAGTCTGTAAAAGTCAATCTCTGCCGCATCACAGCTCAAGTCCCTACCTCGAACCGTTCCGGATTCTGGTTTGAGGCATGGCTACCCGAGGACTGGTCCGGCAGATTCCTTGCGACGGGAAACGGCGGACTGGGCGGCTGTATCCAGTACTACGACGTCGAATATGGTGCCTCTCTCGGATTCGCAACCATCGCGACGAACAATGGACATCAGGGGTACACTGGAGCCCCCTTTCTCCACAATCTCGACGTCATTCAGGACTTTGCCTACCGCTCTATCCAAAATGGTGTTGTCGTCGGCAAGGAAATCACTCGAGAGTTTTACGGAGAGGCCCATGATAAGAGCTACTACCTTGGGTGCTCCACTGGCGGACGCCAAGGATTGAAGGCAGTCCAGTCTTTCCCTGACCTGTTTGATGGTGTCGTTGTCGGAGCGCCTGCTATCGCCTGGAACAACCTGACGTCGTGGGCCACTCAGTTTCATCCCCTTCTTGGGACGCCCGAATCTGCGACGTTCATTCCTCTGGATATGTGGCCTACCATTCATCAGAACATTCTGGATCAGTGCGATCAGCTTGATGGCGTTGCAGATGGTATTTTGGACTCACCTAATCTCTGCGATTACAACCCCGACGGCCTCTTATGCACTGAAGCTGAAAGCACTGGCTGCCTCACAGGCACACAACTTGAGACACTCAAGAGCATTTACTCACCTGTGCTAGATGCGGCCGGAAGTCTGGTCTACCCCAAGATGCAGCTCGGATCGGAGTTCACCGGAGCGGTGGACAGTTACTTTTCCGGAGCAGTCTCACCTGTGTCAGACTGGTGGCGTTATGCCATTTTCAACGACTCAAACTGGGATGCCATGACCCTACGTCCCGAGGACTACACTGTTGCTTCCGGCCTCAACCACTTCAATATCGACACCTGGAACGGTGATCTATCGGCTTTCCAAAACCGCGGCGGTAAGCTTCTTCACTGGCACGGTTTAGCCGATGGTGTTCTGTCGAGTGAGAATTCCCCTCGCTATTACGAACACGTGTCGCAAACCATGGGAATGAACTCGGAGGCTCTTGACGAATTTTACCGATTCTTCCGTATCTCTGGCATGTCACATTGCGGCAGCGGTAATGGGGCGACCTTTATTGGCCACCAGTCAGCAAGCACTGCCAGTATGGCCCCGGAAGAAAATGTGCTGATGGCGATGGTTCGATGGGTCGAGAGCGAAGTCGCCCCTGACACCATCATGGGAACCAGGTACAACAATGATACCAGGGATAGTGGTGTTGATTTCAGACGCAGACATTGCAGGTGGCCGTACCACAATGTGTACCAAGGCGTTGGCGACTACAAAGATCCTGATACTTGGAAGTGTGTGGTATAATTAGGCATAGATAGACAGATCAGCTCTGCTGGTGCGTGATTAAAGTCAAAGAATCAAGTCAAATAACAGCATCCCGAGCTCCTCTCTCCTACAATATGACTATTGCCTTTGTGTTGTGACAGACAAGTGTTGAGGTGAATACTCGATAGCTTGCCGCCTGAGGCACTCACTAAGGGGAACTTCCTTCTTTGTCCGTAAGGTAGCTCAAATCGGACGGAAGTTGATCCGTCACACAGTTCCAGTGTAACTTTCTCTTCCATCCCCGTTTCAGTCTGGGCAACAGTCACTACGATTTCGACTCTATCTTCTCATACACTAGACCATCTACCTCGGACAACACGATCCCAGCAAAGCGATGAAACGCTACAAAGGAATGTGCTCGAAGCAACCAAGTGCTACAAAGAAGTTTGCTCGAAGCAATGGTTAGTTATTCTTATCAGGAAAAACGAGCATACCCTCTAAATTAGAATTCACAGGATATTTCACCGATCTCTCGGACTCTTTTCCTGCCGTCAACATCTCCTCGCTTGGACCCAATGACAGCAAACTTTCCACCAGAAAGGGCAAAGAAGTCGACCGACCATTTTCTGCCTCGTAAGCCAGTTCTGAAAAGTGGCCTAAGACTCTCGCACACAAGACGGTTTGTTGATTGTGAGTCTTACAAACTCAACAAATAGCCTGAATGGGTCAGATGGAATCTCCGGGTGCGCTCGTCACCTGAGGCTCCCAGATGACATGCCTCCCCTTGCTCCATCGGCGGGAGGCAGAGGCATCATCAGTGCCCACGGTGCCTGTGGGATAGTTTCTTCAATCGACAAGGCAGAGAAATATCCTCTCTGCCTGGTTCTTCTTCGGCCAAGAAGCATCTCTTGACCCTCGAGGAAATTTCAATCAAAACAACATCGACAGCGACATACCAAACCACAACTTTGGCGAGGCCCCACAGCGTGAGACTAGATCCATCAGATACCTTAGAATTCTGCTAATCGTTCGTTGAATCGCTAGGCAACCGTCGATGATGAGGTCTTGGAAGACGGATTTGAGAAAGTCGGCATCTCCGATGAGACCGAGAAGCCCCTTCTCGCGTACAAGCCTGGACAGGAAATTTTGGTGTGGAAGAACCAGAGCCCTGTAGTTGTTGTTGTTGTTGTTGTATTTAACGCCGTGGCGGCCGGGCTAGAGCCCTTACCGCAGACCTCCCGAAGGGTATATGGCGTGGAGGGCCGTGAGCCAAGGCTACCTACTCTACAGTACGTCGTCTCTTTACATCGTCCTCCAAATCATGCCTTGTGGCCACTACGCGTTCTGTCTGTCCCCGGTTCCCGCTGGTGCCCCAGTTTCATTCTTTCCCAAATCGTCCCTTGGAATCGGGAGGTTCTTTGTAGTCCGCACTCACATCTACCTAGGTGTGGATGCTGCTACCGCAGACAGATCTTCTGGAAGAAGTCCGTCACGCGGAGAAAGGCCTCGAAGCCTCGTGGGTCGGTGATTAATCTCTTGAAGTAGGCCTCGAGAGATCCCATAGGACCTATGGGCTCGGGCATACTGCGAGAGTGGAGGGTCGGCCACCGTTGCCTCCTCGCCAGCGTTAGTCGACAGTAGACCAGGTGGTCCACGTCTTTCGCCTCTCCACAAGAGCACATCATTAGAGCGTCGTCGTGGTTGAAACGTCGGTGATATTGCTCGAAGTCCCCGTGACCCGATCGTGCCGCCAGCAGGTGATGTAACGTAGCCCGCGGCAAGGCCAGTTCAGGAGGGCTGGACAGAGCTGCCTCAAGCCCCAAGTCCGCGTACCGCGGCCTTCGCTCTTTATACCACCATCTCCTGTGCTGGCTTTGTAATTTTTCCCTTGCAAGCCGCTTGATGCCCGCTAGTGTTGCCATTTGACCCATCCGCGCCGGCAGTGTCGTTCCTTCTTTGGCCAGCCGGTCCGCGGCCTCGTTTCCTTCGATGCCCTGGTGTCCCGGGGACCAGTGCGTCCGTATATCAAATATCCTGGCCGCTTCTTGGATTTCGAGGAACGCGTCTTGTGACGAGTCCGGCGCCTTGCCGCGGATGCCTTGTATAACGCTGGTGTTGTCGATACATATGTGGATTGGATGACCGCGATTGGTGAGCAGAGCCCTTCTGAGGCCGGTTCGCGCCCCTTCGACCTCGGCGTCGAACACTTCTGCTAGTCCGAGTCGGCCGCACCCTTGCGCTATGCGTTTGGAGTCTCGGTAGATGACGAAGCCGTACCCCACGGCTCCGTTCGTCGCCCTGGAGCCGTCCGAGAAGACGATCATATGGCTTTCCGGTACTGTCTTTAGCCAGCGCTCGAAAGCTTTCGCAGCCTCTTCTTTGCATTGAACTACTATCTGATCCTGTGAGCTTGGCAGGTACTGTGATTGGAGGAACGTTGGTCTTCCGCATCTTGGCAGAAGTTCAGCCGTCCGTTGTAGTCTCGTCTGTTGCTGTCCCTGCTGGGAGAGCCGCGCGACTAGCGGGTGTCGGCGATCAATCCTCTGTAGTCGGACTGCGGCCCGTAAAACGGA